>NW_019416483.1:807741-884443 GCF_000390285.2 Anoplophora glabripennis
GATAGAAAGATGTATGAATTCATAAATGGGTGGGTGGATAAAAAGATGGATCCAGAACTCTGCAACACGAATTATGCCATGAAAATGGCGTTTTTAAGCATTTTGATCTATTTTCTGTTTTTGAATGAAATTGGACCAGCTTGTCTGACTCTATGATGTTAAATTGGAATTAAACGAGTGAAAAATTATACGTCTAGTGAGCTGGTAAAATAATTTGATTTTTTATAACTTTCGTCGATCGTAAATGACGTTTTTTGTGAATTTTGACCTGTTTTTTTAATTTTCCCGAAAACTCAGACCCGTTGGGCCAAATCTGAAGGCAGATTCGGATTCAGCGGAAAAAATACATGGAAATACAAGGGTCTAAATACCAGATCCAATATTTTTTTTGTAGGGCTGAATATCGTCCTTTTTTAAACTTATATTCTTATGCAAAATAAATAAATAAGTAGGTAATGTCAATGGGATTCAATTCAGGACATTTACTTGAAAGCTGTAAATTTGGTTAATTCATACAAAGTGTCCAACAAAATTACTGCCTAATCTTTATAGGAAAATTTTTCAGGTAAAAATAAGCAAGAGTTTATTCGAGATGTGGCTTTAAAAATTCTTGTAAAAATAACTTGAAGGCCCATTTTTTAAATTTCAAGAATGCATAATAACGACTTCATAAAATTTTGTAGGGTAATACTTACATTTAGTACTTAAAAAATTATGCAGTAATTATGCATTTTAGTTGCTAGTGGGGTCAAACCTTTTCTTGAAGCATAACTTCTATGTTTTTTTAAATATTTATATATACTTTGCTGAAGCGATAAATTTCCTTAATTGAAGAAATTGCTCGTCAAATTTAGCTTCATTAATTTTAGAGTAAAATGCATAGTAATTATTTGTTAGTTTTGCAAGAATCAAAGTTTTTCAACAGAATTTCATGATAGGGTTAACGCATACACAGGCTAAATCTAAACGAGCTTGATATAAAATAATAACAAATAAACATAGTTACGTGAAACACAGAGAAATATGTAACATATTGCAACATTATTATAAGACAAAAGAAAACGTTTAGTCATGTTTAATGAAAATTCAAATAAAATTAGAAATAATTTTCAAATAAGACAAAATGTGGTTTTGTTGATAATAATTTATACCACAAATGTCTAAAAAAAGAAAATAATAAGAAAAAACATGTTATGCTTACGATCTGATAGCGGACACTTCGAAAACCAATACTAACTTTCAAAACGTTCTGATGTTGTCGAACTCAAAGAAAATATCAAAATTTCATATGAACAAGTTTTTGGTTTATGATCAAATGTACATAAATATTTCAGAGACACGGGCTCCACAAGAGTGGCAATTAAAATGCAGATTTACTAATATGGTTTTATAAGTATTAAATGTAGTTATTATTCTTATAAAATTTAGTAAAGTTATCAAATATTAAAATCAAAATTTCTCTCTGTTATGTATTGACTAATATAACAGACTCTGGTTTGTATTAAGACTTTTATTTGACTATTAATTTTAATGATAACATGAAATACACTTAGACGGTGTGACTGTGGCGTGACTGACATGTGACTGACTCGACTCAATGTTCACACACCGAACCATTGCTGCCAACCCTTTTTCACTGAACCACAGCCCACTGAGCTAACATAACACTCTCTATTAGTTTGAAGGTATATCGATATATCGAAAATAGTTTCTATGAACTTTTTTTATATTTAAATATTCCATTAAATTTTCTATATTTCCTCACAAGACACCCTGTATAATGCATTTTGGTGTCCTAAATTCGGTTACTTCGTATTTCATAAGTTCAGAAACACCCAATACATAAAACAGTTACGTACATATATATTATAGCAGTGTTTCACTAAAAATTCACTTTAGCTATTTCTGTAAACAGTTCTACAACACATCTGATAGTTAATTTTTCTTGTCTTATTCTTTATTCACGACATTAGAAGAAGAACACTCTGAGCCAACGTAAATTCAGTCACATCTTGTGAGTTCCGATTTTGTATGTGCAAGATAGAGTTTTGGAAGTACATTATTTGCTTTTAACTAATTAGTTGATAAGTCTTTACAAAACTGAACTTTTATTATTTATTGAGCTTTTGAATTTGTTTATTTAATTTTTTTTTAAAGTTACAATATTTGTTTAGACAAACATTCCTAAAAGTAGTTACTTTTAATTACTAAACAAATATTTTAACTTTGTATCTATTTTAGACTACTTTGCATAATAATATTTTTTTATATGCTGGTGGATGCAGCATACTTAGAAGAGTAGAAAGAAATGCTATGACAACTAACAAAAAACATAAAATTTTCCATAACTTTTATTTTTAGCATGGAGACCTGCTTCTAGAGTTATAACATATTTAATCTTTTATTAACCATATTCAGATCTGTTCGAAAATATTATATTTACTTATAGGTATATTTAATTAAGTACAACCTAAGAAGTAGGTAGTGTTTAGCTATGCGTTTAGTTTATATTAATTGCATTTATTAATAAAACACTTAAATCACATAACGTGTAGTATGTACATTTTTTAAATGAACAACGCCAGTACGTTGATATCTTAAAAAGCTTATAGTTGGCTTTACACTATAATGCATGTAGGTACCCACACTACCTAATAGTAAGTTTACGAATATCTAAATTTCTGCTATAAATCTCTACAAAATCCTAAAATATTGTATTTGAAAAACATTTAGATAAAAAGAAAAAATGTACATGTTAAACAAAAACGTATATGGTGGATGAAGATAATAATAATTTATATATTATTACTTAATTTTATATTAGTAAATTCATTAAGCATTGTGCGAGTAAATTTTTCGCTCACAAATTGTGGTGAAACTGGTAGCACAATTGTGTGCAATTCTAATACAAGTTGTTTCAAGTTTACTTGAAATAGCCAAATTGTGTCAGATTGTTTTGTGTCTATTGCTAAAATTTATATCGTTTCTTATGCAAGATACTTTTACAATACTTGCACCAGACTTAACCAAAAATGTTTGAGTCCAAAGGGGTGAATTAGTATAAGTCAAGTACAATATGTCTGACTTAATTATAATGTAAGTCTGCAACATAGTCACTTGCTTTAATTTACCCCTTTGTGCTCAAGTGCCCTGAATCAAATCCATTGAAAGCTTTGATCAAGACAATTGCACAATGAATCTTGCAGTACACCTGATACTGATTTCAGAAGTAGGTAGTCTTGTATGTGTCTTGTGCAAGATTTTTGCTACCAGGGGACTTAATGATGTAGGTACAATGGGTCCACAAAGGATGAAGTTATTTTTTTTTGTTAACAACCAATATACAGGACGAAAAGTTTGGAATAATTTAACTATTTTCGAAACGACGATGTGGTGTATGGCATTTCCTCGGACATGCTTATCCATAATATCCACAATCCATAAATGTGACCCAATCACACTTTAAAATTAAACTATTTCAATATTAATTTCTTGTTATAAGAGATGTGAATAAGATATGTGAGAAATGGTGAATTTATTGAATCATTTAGTAGACAAGATTTATAAAATTCATGAAGTACCTACATGTTAAAAAAATACGTCCACTGTGTTAGACAGTCTAATCTTTTTTATATAAACACTAAATATATGAATTTATAAAATTTACGAAGTAGATGTACCACCTTCAAAATAAGAGAAAAATGTAATTTGAGAAATAGACCGAACTTCAGAATGCAGAGAATGTGGTTGTGCCATTTTCGTTTTTCTAAATATAATTAGTGACATTTAATTTTTTAAGGAACTTTTGATGATTATCGCGGAAAAACCTTCTAGTGTAAATGAAAAGTGGATATTAAACATTTTGATCATAGAATAAAGGGTGAATGTACATACCTATATAGGAATTGCTGCTGTAAATTTTAAGTGGAAAGATAATCATATGCCAAAAATTTTAACATTGCCTAAAAAATAATCAAGCTTTTTGAATAATAAAGCAGGACACATAAAAATAAAATTTTAGGGATTTCACATTCACTACAACGCCAAAACAAAATAAATTCTTGATTTATTCACGATGCTTATTATTAAAAGTGACTGATATAAATACGTCACAGCTAACATTTTGTATCAAGAATGTCATCATTATATAGTATAATTTTTGTACGACAATATTGATACTAGAGAATAAAAACACAGTGAATTAAGTATAAAAAGTGATAATAAGTATAATATGTGATAAATAATATTTAAAAAAATGGTATCTACACAACCATTACCTACCTACCTATCTAATTTATAGAATCATTGTATAATTTCAGCTGCTAAATTATTCTCACATAAAAAATAACCATATACCAAAAGATTAATTTCAATTAAGGTAATACACTTGATTTATATTGTCAAGCTAGAAAATAAATTATCTGGAACGTCCATTATTTTCTCACCAATTGAATATGTTATTTTGAAAATCAGATTAACGGTTGAGGTTCCTGAATTATACTGACAAATGTATAATAATAAAATTGTTAATCCTTTAATCTCAACTAACTCGTAAAGACATGTGGATTCATCAGTTGCAGAATTTAGGTACCCCTGCAAAATTCAATTCGAACCCTTCCACAAAGTTTAGATGAATTGACTGAATATTTTTTTCTTTTCATTGGCATAGAAATTTTACATTATGCCATATGTAGGAAGTATGAGGGGGAAAAATGCGAAATTTATACGCTAATGATATTCTCAGACTTCCTTTTACTTATAATAATAATTTAATATAATTAAAATCACACTTCTAAAAAAAAATCATTACTGTAAAAATTTTGCATTTTTTCAGGATTTGCAACCTTGTTACACATAGTAGCAAAATGCAAAATTTACATGCAAATGATTTCTTTGGCATTTTCATTCATACATACCTAATATTTAAAATCACATATCTATTAAGAAAAAATCCATAATCCATTGTGGGATGGTAATTCTAGTTATTCTAAATTAGTTGAAGTTCTTCATACCAGTAAGAAATCTTTTTTTCTTAGAAATGCTACTTGGAATTAATAGTCGTTATAGAATTTCCGGAATATCCAATGGCGTCAAATTTCTGGGGTTCTTAGAGGTGGTAACTCGCTGTATCTTCACCATTGACTGACATATTTACTTGTATATAGAGATCCAGCCTAATTAGAGAATGATTAGTCAAGTCATGATTAAAGTTTCATCACTCCTTGCATCTTTTACCTTAAGCACTAGGAAATAAATAAGTAGAATAATAATAATAATAGGTGTGAAGTTAAGCAAAAATCTTGAAAGCGAACAGATATCGAAATTAAGAAAGACTCCCTATCTGTTGTACTTTTTCAGAATTACTATTATATAGAAAAAATATTCCTTAATTTACCAAAGATGTATAATTTGTGCCACACCTAACGAATTACGACAAATTTAAACAGAAATTATTATTTATTATGCCAAGAAAAATCGTAAAACTGACAATTTTTTAGTTGATACTACAAAAACTTTCTACTAAGAAATATGAAAATAAAATTTAATCTTGAACGATCTGTATCTCTTAAAACGTGAATATTTGTAACAAGAGATATTTAATCCAATCGCCATATTTTAGTTTATAAAATTTCTAGATTTTCCATCTTTAATGAATCACTTTGTATAAAAAATATAATTTGCGACACACAATAATACAATTTTTGATACCCAATACAGTTCAAGTCGATTGAATAGAGGAGCTCCCTTTTGCCATATCGTAGTTATGCCACTGAGACCCATACTCTTGTATATAAACTTAATTTCAAGACAGGTATAAAACTTTTGTTTTCCTTAGGTTCATTGGTACAAACTTATTTTTTTAATGGCTTCGTAGAACATTGCGGTCTTTCAATTATTTAATATTCTCCATTTTTTTTTTTCAAGTTAATTCAAGAACTAACTGCCCACAAAATTCTGGTCAACTTTAATGTAATGCTAATTTAATAGATTTTCTTCCACTAAAAACAAAAAGTTATGATGCAAGAGGATAGAAAATAGCCATTCTATATATTCTTGATCTTGGCCAGAGTAATAACATATTTATTTAATAAACTATTCTATTTCTCTAATATAAAATTAAGCATCTTGCTTCCTCCACCACTAAAATTTACAGAATAAAGTTTTATCAACTAACACAAAACTTGCTTTAAATTTCCAATACTCTATGATATAGAACACTTAGAGTAGATATAGCGCATAGCACCAACATGCTTTTATGTTTTCTTTTTATATTTTTTAAACTGCGTTCAAATGTCAGAATGCAGAATTTAAATAAAAAGAAATGATTAAATAAAACGAGTATTTATTGACCACATGTTTCCTATAGGGGTTTCTCAACAACAACCACAACAAGAAGACCATTGTGAATCCTTTAGTAGAGGGCAGCATCGCCAGGCTATAAAACGGAATTACAGATATCATACGGCGGGGGTTGTGGATGATATAAAGGTGAGAGAAACATTAAATACTTTATAGCTAGTAAATTTCCCAATACCCATTAAATATACAGGGTGTCCTACCAGAAATCGCCACTATCGATATCTCAGAAGGTACTGGTCAGATAAATCTGAAAATTTGTCAACCTAGCAAAGGCAGTAGAGCCAACACAGCTAAAATATTTAGAATTTATGGCACTAGTCGACATTAACTTTCTTATTATTTTAAAAGGGGCAAGGATCTGTGGAGATGCTAGTAACTCTTTTCAGGAGCATGCTATCAAGTGGATTTTTGGTACCTGTAAAGGGCATAAGTAACACTAAATTATCCATTTTGCTGTTACATTTTTGATAACTTCAAACAGCTATAACTTTCTTAACTTAAATGGAATAGCCTGTATTTTTTTACTCTGTCATATGCAGATTGAAATTTCCTTTCAAGCCATATAGCCAATGTAAGGGTTGCCGTTACTACTAGGTATTTGCAAATTTCTATTTTTTGGACAGTTTCTCTTGTACCAGACCTGTTGTCGAAAAGGCCGTGACCTGAAACATACCAAAAATTTAAATAAAAATGCTTGGGGATCGTTTCCCATTTAAAATAAGAAAGATAATGTTATGTTACTTCCGGTTATGCCGTTTAGTGTCATAAAGTTCTAAATATTTTAGCTGTGTTGGCCCTACCGCCTTTGCTGTGTTACCAAATTTTCAGATTTATTGCATCAGTACTTTCCGAGATATCGATAGTGGCGATTCCTGATGGAACACTCTATATATAATGGGTGGTCCGTTGGTGTGGCAAAGTATGTTGCGGTGGTTTGTTTTTCCTTTAATGAATTAAACCTGCAGAGATGAGACAGAGGAGATGCAAGTGAAAGTAATATTTGATTTTGATTATAATCTTAATATTGAGCAAAAAAGAACACAAGAAATAAACATGTTTTTGAGGTAGCACACCTGTTTCTTGCTAATATTACTAGTAACGGATACTTAATTATTAACGGATAATTAATTATTTTATCATATCATAAACTATTAACTATAAACTTTGAAAAAACAAAGTTTATCCCATTCAGTTTTTACAAGAATGGATTGCCGAATTATACTGAACTTAATATTGTAAATAATGGGACAATGTTATATATTAATAGTTGTGAAAATTTAAAATATCTCGGTGTGCTTATTGATCAACATTTAAGATGGGACTTCCACATAAATCAAACCATAAAAACAGTTCGAACTTTAATATATAAATTTAAATATGTAAAAAAATACTTGACTTACCTTATATGAAATCGATTTACTACTCCTTAATTGAGTTTAGAATGTTTTAAGGAATTTTGAGTTGGGGTGGAGTAGTTAAGACATATATGAAAAAAATTGAAATTTTACAAAAAATATTTTTGAAATAATGCTAGGAAGAAACTGTAAGTATCCTAGTGATGAATTGTATAGGGAAGCAAAGGTATTTGATCCAAGACAAACTTACTTTCTTAAAGGTTGTCGTACATCAACATAAAAATAAAAACACATTAAGACCTATAAAACATCCTTATTCTACAAGGAGCAGGCTGGTAACCGTTATTCCACGAGCTCTAACAACAATTGGACGTTCTTATGACTTTCTTGCTCCTAGATTGTATAATTTATTACCATGTGATATTCGTGATTCTAAAAACAAAAATATATTTAAAAATAAAGTAAAGAAATGTATATTAAATTGTGGTAGAAGTATAATTGATAACTATATAGACATTAAAAATAATTAAACCTACCGATTGAATTTGAATTGAAGAAATAATAACTCAAAAAATTTGTTATAAACATACACTTACCTTTGTCCTATACTATGTCCTACTCTGTTAATTAGTTTTTTGTAGAAACTTTGTTATTTTGCTATTTTTTTTTGTTTTAAATTGTACTCGCATCTGTTTCAAGCACTTTTACTTTGCTTTATATTTTGCCCTAATATGTAATAAAATACGAGAAGCTGCGCACAGGATTGCCTTTGCAGCTCCTTTGTTTATTTATTATATCTTATATATAAAATTCTCGTGTCACAATGTTCGTTCCCGTACTCCTCCGAAACGGCTTGACCGATTCTCATGAAATTTTGTGAGCATATTGAGTAGGTCTGAGAATCGGCCAACATCTATTTTTCATACCCCTAAATGTTAAGGGTGGTCCACCCCAAAATTTTTTTTTTATTTTTTGGACAAAATTTTCTGTCTTTATTTTTTAAACAACGTTTGCCGGGTCAGCTAGTTATTATATATTAATGTATCGTTTGTTTAATACAAAATTGTTTGTTTGTTTGTAATAAATTTATTAAAAAAAAATACACGGATAACCGCGTTGGGCCATTCTGCTTGTACGTTGACGATTTGGCTCAGTGGTTACTTTCAACTCGTGATTTGGAAATCTCCAGCTCACCATACTACTTGTAGCACTCTCCCTTGGGATTTTCCCTATTAAACAGTTATATCTTCTTACTATTCAGAGATGAGTCAAATAGGACTGTCTCTTGCAACGTCTGTCCACCAACTCAAAAAACTGATACTTCAAAATCCAGAGCACACCAGTCTCTTTTTTAATTATTATGCAACTGAATTGAATTTATTACAATAAGGCCCTGTATTTTGAGTCTCGCTTAAGCCTTGGTTATAATTAATCACATGATTGGACTGTACATATACTGATTTATTTTATAATAGTATATTCACAGTCGAATCGCCTGATTAGTTAATCAAGTCTTAACCGAGACTCGAAGCTAATATTTCTTATATTTTGATGAAAACATGGTCTGTTAAAAGTTATAATAATCTTCAAATATTAACAATTAGAACCAAAATATGTGGTAGTCTGAAAGACAAAGTATAAAACTGAGACATCTTATAGTGTTTTCGAGATCATACTAACTTTACAAAATTCAAACTATATTTTTTTGATCTCCCACATAGCATATAATGTTCTATGGATATCCGTTTTTTTGTCCAATTTTTAGTTTTGAGGTCCACCTATCTGTTCTGGATATTCATCGAATATCAGTGTTGCACCGACTGTTAGGAAAATGTATAACCTGCCTGAACAAATTGTACTAGATGATAGTGAAATGTACTAAACAGGTGTCATCAGGATACTATACAGGGTGATTCAAAATTCAGTACAAAGAATTTAGGGGTGTATTTTTGAGGTCAAAATAAGACTTATTTCCTATAAACGTGCGTCCACAAATGCTTAGTTTTCGCTATATAGGATGCTAAAGTTTAATTTTTTTTTTTTGATTTTTTAGGAATAATTTCCAAATAAATTTGAATGTTGGCATAAAACTTGGGATACGAGGGTTTTTTAGGATGCTAAATTTAAATTTCTCATTGCTTTTGACAATGCTTGTAGAGGGCACCACCTATAAGGATACACTTGAATTAAATTGGCCCTAACTTTTTTGCTACCCTGTACATTGACGTTTCGTATTAGTGCATTTATTCCTCTATCAACTTTAAGCAAAAAAAGGTGTACTTGGTCAAAATCTCTCAGGCCAACCGTTTCCGAGATATGAAGAGTTAAATGCACACCATATTTTCAAATTTTATTAACTATTACCGTGAAAAATTTTAAAATTTATTTTCACCATCTAATCAGTAATGCAATGATCTTGAATGTTACTTCATTAAATTGTTTTGATACGACTAACTGTTTTCGAGAAAATTACTACTGATTAAACGGTAGTCACTGGTTAGTTTTCCCAAACTTAAAAAGATACTCAAATGACAATGTTTTTCAGTAGGCGAGATAAAGGCAAAATCGCAAACTGTGCTCAAGACGATACCTAAAGAGGCGTTCCATCAGTTTCTCAAACTGGAAACTATGTTGGCATGTGTATAATACCGCAGGGGAATTACTTTGAAGGGGATGGGATAAAAATTGAAGATTAAGCAAATACTTTCTGAGAAAACTAAGTCCCCGTTACTTTTTGATCAAACCTCGTACTAAAAAGGGACATTCGCTAGTTACTTATATACAAATGCTAATAGTCAGTGAGCTGATGGTCACTGGTTTTTTTACTCTTCTAATGGTACGTTCACATGCCGACAAGCTACACATAAGTCCGTACCGAAAAAATTAGGCACTTTAACCATCAGTGCCTTTTCACACTTGGCAGAACCAAGTAGCCAGCAACACCAACACATTATTAAAAAACAATTATTTTTGTATGCGTAATTTAGTTCCACAGGCAATACCTAATCGGTAATGACTGCCGTTTCCGATTCCTGCAAGTTTGAAAGGGCATTCAATGGCTACGCAAAAAATGAATGCTAATGGTCGACGTACTAATGTTAAGCTCACCGAAAAAACTTCTGTAATATGTGTGAATTGTGTGTTAAAAATGATGTTTCTTCACCACGTTGTTTTATTTTTCAGAAAAATGACAGTAGGGATGCGAGCATCCACAAACGCTTATCTTGGAATTGTACTAGTCAAGAGCAAAGGCCCCCAAACGAGGACCAGACCTAGCATACAATAATAAATCCTGTTGTGTCTTGTATAGTGATCTTCTATCTGATAGTTTGTATACTAGTTGAAATATGGAATATTCTAGAAAGATTATTTACCTAGAGGTAAGAAATACAAGGGCTTGGGTTTATGAGGATTGTATTTATTAATCGTGGACCAAACCACAATATCAATATTTTTGTCAAATTAGTTGGCAGCTTATAGCATTCCATGTACATTCCAAAATAAACCTAAGCAAATTATATTGTACCTAATCAAATTCTATCAGGCCTAATATTTCAAAGATTTTTATAAAAATTTAGAATTATTAGTAATTCTAGTTTGCTTCTATATTAAATAACATTGTACAGTAAGTCTAGGAAAAACCATTTGGTCATAATTTTTGTAGTTTTTCTTAGAATTACTTACATGTTTATTATGCGTGAATGAGTGGATTATCAAATAATTAATCTATAAAAAATTTGTTAATTTTAAAAAAAAACAGTACAATGAATTTTATATTTTGGTAAACAATATATTTATTTTCTTTGCGTAAGAATTACATATTTATTTAAATTAGTTACATAAATAAAATCACAAATGTACATTTATATTATATTTATTATTGGTAAGAATATTAAATAAATCTTTATGATTGCGAAATCTTTGTTATCTTTCCTTTATTTTCCTTTGCAATTTATGATTATAATCCTTAACAATGTCAATGTCTTTCCTTGGTACCAGGTACTCATATAAATGTAATATCAAAAAAGTTAATGAAACCACCAAGAGAAAAGGCCATACTCCACTAGCAAGATAACTAAAAAAAATAAAATCAGGTATTTTTTTATTATCGCACATAAAGTGTGATTTATTAAATACCTAATATCAAATGTTTTATACAACCAAATATGAGCAAGTATGGTAAGTACAGGGTCCGGCAGAAAGGTCGGACATTTTTGATATGGCTAGTACCGTCAACTGGGGTGTTGTTGGACAGCAGGGCTGAAGGTGGACAAACGGTAGTGTTAAAAAAATCCCTACCCGGTAGGTGGGGGGTTAACGTTTAACTGATTTGGCGGCAGAAATCGTGAAACAACATGTTCTGTTTCTGTTGGAACGCGGTGTGGGTATGAAGGACGGAAGTAAGTAAGTCTGTGATTTACAAAAGTATTGTATGAAATTTTGACATTTTCATAAACTTGTTCTTATAACTACTGTATCTACGATGTGGCTGGCGGAATATCAACCTTTTTGTCTGAGGAGTTGCACTATTGTATGAGTATTAGTCATGGAAATTTTCAATTATATTTTTGTAAAAATAGTGGAGTGGAAGATTTTTTTTACAATGTTGTGTTATTCCACGGTGAACTTGGACACCCAAAAAATGCCCCAAAAATATCGAAAACCGCTTGGAATAAAGCCAAATTGTAATTACCCCACCAGAACTTTGGAAATGGCAGTAAAAGAAGTGAAAAATAAGATATTTTAAGTGTCAGGGTTGCAGGTGAAAAGTGGAATGTTCCAAAATCAACACTTCACAACTACCTTAAAGGAATTATAATAGTTTTAAATAAATTTTTAAATAATGTTAAATATTTTTTGTTATATTTTTATAAGAAATTTAAATTTTATTA
The DNA here is from genome assembly GCF_000390285.2 of Anoplophora glabripennis. Taxonomy (NCBI): domain Eukaryota; kingdom Metazoa; phylum Arthropoda; class Insecta; order Coleoptera; family Cerambycidae; genus Anoplophora; species Anoplophora glabripennis. The sequence continues at coordinate 820,349 of NW_019416483.1, forward strand.
ATGATAGTTTAATAGGTTTATTACACATTTTTCAAACTCTATAAATTTATTTTAGAGTAAAACTGAAAGATTTCCTTTTTAAAAAACAATTTTTAGGTCTAACTCGGGCAATAGACCGTTCCGGAGCTGGATTTCCATTAATTTAAAGCTATGTCCAACTTCACCCCTTTCTGCCGGGTGAAGTTGGACAACCGTTATCAAAAAATATATAAAAAACTAAAATCAAAATACAAACTTTAATTATACCACGCAATAGAATACACCTCGGCCTACCTACATGATTTTCCTCAGAATTTTTGACATATCGGACCCAGAAATAGAGTAAAATAATCGAAAAATTCGTCCAACATCACCCCCGTTGACGGTACTTCCCCACTATTGGGATGACAGCTGTGCGGCAGGCACCGTTAGCTTTGCTAGGTCTTAGCATATTTTTACCAGTTGAAGCCATGGAACTGTGGACGGTAGAACACCGCGTTTTTGTCTATGACAGTTTCATCGCGAAACACCATTCTTCGTTTAGTTTAAGCACTGCATACACGAGGTGTTTTGACGAATAGAAGACCTCTAGGAGTTCCATGAACGGTTCGAACCTCTGAAAATGTCGAACCTGTTCGACAAGCCTTTCTGCGCAGTTCATGCATGCTGCTGAACTTGGCATCAGTGATCGTTCGGTAATGTGTATTTTGCATCTGGATTTTCACCCCTACAAATTGGTCATTGTGCAACAGTTGCAGCCTGAGGATTACGCACAACGACTCACCTTCATGCGTGAGATGGAAGCACTTTTAGAGCAAAATAAGAACCTCATTTTGTTAATGAGTGATGAAGCTCATTTTCATCTCAATGGCATGGTGAATCAACAGAACTTGCGTTACTGGGCTGATGAAAATCCGAGAACATTACATGAAAAACCATTACATAGTGCGAAAGTGACAGCTTGGTGCGCTATAGGCAAAACTTGCATCATTGGCCCTTATTTTTTTTGAAGATGATAATGGGAATGCTATTACCGTCAATTCGGAGCACTATGTCGAGATGACCAACAACTTCTTTTTGAGTTACGACGAAAACGAATACCGATCCAACGTGTGTGGTTTCAACACCATGGGGCAAGAGCCCATACAGCTAATGCCTCAATAATCATCATTCACCCTCTCTTCTCTGGTCGCATCATTTCCAGGTTTGGCAACATTTACTGGCCTCCTCGGTCCCCTAATTTATTCATGTGCAATTATTTCTTGTGGAGTCACCTCAAGGCAAATGTTTACGAGCACAAGCCCCGAACACTAGAAGCATTGAAGGAAGCAATTTGCGTAAAAGCCGCCCAAATCGACCGATGAACATTGGAAAGAGTGGATGCCAACATCAAAGAACGCCTCCAGAAGTGTATCGCTGATTGTGGCTACCACATGACAGATGTGATTTCCCACACTTGATTTTCTCAATTGCTATGAAAAGACACACCAGAATCTGCCAATATTTTTTTTTTTTTTTGTGGAAAAACTAACAACTCTATGATTTTTTGAAAACCATCCAACCTTTCTGCTGAACCCTGTATAACGTATTTTAAATCATTTTTCTTTATCGAATACACACATCATCGTTTCAGAGCTTATGAAGGAGGCTCTGAAATGGATAGATAATTGTTCTAAGGGGCAAGCACTATCAGTAAACCTGGACAAGATATCTTACCAGGAGAAGAAATTTGACTGGACTCTCTGAACCTATATTAGGGGAGAGGTGTATTCAGCTTTCCAGAGAGGTTAAATATCTACGATTGATATTGAATGATAAGCTTACCTTGAATACAAACTTGGAAAAAGTGGTAAGGGGAAGCAGACATTGTATGTATGTCATCACCTTATCAGTAGAACTCAGTGACTGAAGCCAAGGATATCATACTGGATATTTTATGGTGCTGTGGTATGGTGGAAAAAAAACAACAGACTACAGCAAAGGAAAAACAACAAATTCCAGAGAGTGGCCTGTTTGGGGATGATGGGGGCGATGTCATCAACTCCGACAGCTGCACTCGAAGTGTAGTTAGCTGGCTGAACTGGCTACCACTAATAAAGTTAGATTGTGTTGGGTGCCAGGACACAAAGGCATTGATGGAAATGAGAAAGCGGATGAACTTGCTAGAAAGGAATCCGAAACAGAGTTCATTGGGCCCGAACCATTCTGTGGTACACATCCCAGTGTAATCACAAGGGCTCTGGGCAAATGGATTGAGTCAGAATATAGCAAATACTGGGCTTCAAGGCTAGGGCAAAGCCATGCGAAGGAACTTATGGAGTATCCTTATTTGCAGAAAAGAACGAATGAGTTGCCGAGATTGAATAAAATTCGGTTCAGGAAAGTGACGGGACTTATAATGGAACACTATAACTTTATAGACCAGGAGATACTCGTAGAAGTTCAACGACGTCTTTCTCGTTTATGCCTTTTAGGGTTACTGAAAGATACATTAGAGATAAGTATGATTATGGAAAAACCGATGTGCCCACCGGGACACCTAGTGAAAATTTAATTTTCTTTTTCCGCAGCTTTTCCAAAGCCCTATTTTCTTTAGTCCTTAGTAGGACTTATGCCAATGTTTTTTATGAGCTTTTCGAATATAATAATGCCATATTTCTAATTGGCATTAATGAAAAATTGGTAGACAAATAAAGATGTTTTTCACATTTTCTTACAAAGTATTCCATTTTTAGGTCCCTTGCGACACTTATGCCAAAAAAATTTTGTGATCAAATTGATACTTCTCTTCAACTTATGAACATGGCATAAGTGAGAAATTCAATTTTCACAAAGGTGTCTCGCAGTCCATCTTTTAAATTTAGTTTATTGTACTTGTCTCTTGGTTACCTTTCAGTACTCTCAGAGGCATAAATGAGAAAGACGTTGTCGAATTTCAGTCTAATATCTCCCGGTCTATTAGGAAACATCTATAGAAGCTAAAGCTTGTAGACAGTCCGATCTGCAGAGGATGTGACTCGGCAGATAAAACTTCTCCAGGATTCGCCCAGTACAATGACACTCCTGGGAAAACCCTTTATGGAACCCAAGAAGCTGAGAGAAGTGTCGGCAAGAAAGCTTTTGGGCTTAGTAAAAAGGACAAAACTATTAGCTGAATAGGTTCGAACAGTGGGATGCACAATAGGTCTGATAAGGCCACGGCGCTATGGGACAGGAATAGAACCTAACCACAAGTTAAGAAGACGAGCATAGTATAAGATTCAACCACATTGGATAATGTATAATAATAATAATAAGTTTATAAGTTTATTCCTTCTAAAAAATATTACAACTTTTTGGAGGAAGAGGTTCTGCACTATGTATATGTAACAAAAAAGAAAAGAGAAAAGAAAAAAAAACAGAACGGCTTACATACATAAAAAAACAAATCGCCAGGAACAATATTTAAGCATAAATACATTATGCCAACTGCAAACATATTAAATTAAGAACAGTTTTATTTAATTAAGAACTCATTTAGAACAAAAGAATGAAGTCTCAAAAAATCTCTCATAAAACCTGCCAACATGCACATTGAATAATGTATATACTTGTCATTGATTTTACCTTGTATTTAAGGGGGTGTCAAATGAAAACCAGACACACTTTATATAAAAAATTTGAGTTTTCTGAGTGGAGCAATCAATTTTACAATCGACAGATATGTGTTTTCATTAAATAGATATAAAAAGTTGAGAAAAAAATCAACTTATTTATGAATGGAAAAAATAAATATACTTTACTCTACATATCAGAAAAGGGACATTTTAAGAATACTTGTTTATATGAATATGAAATTTTATTCTTAAAATAATTTGGAATGATCAGGAAACACCATAAGGTAGGTAAATGTTATTAATTTTAGTTTACAAAGTATTTGTTTTTCTTACCCATTTAATTGCTGCCCTAAATTTTTTGTAGACTCTTGAGAAACTCTATGATAAACAACTTCAGTTCTTGAAGATACATTTTCCCAATTATAATATTTCCTAATACGCATATTGCATTCGTAGGGGCATACTACTTTACCTTCTTTTAAATCGCTTATTGCTTTATCCAAACCTTGAAATAAATTGTAAATACTATTACATACAAAAAACATTAAATTAAATGGGAACATATTAAGAAAATAGGTATATTCATACGAGGCTAACATTTTTTTTTATATAGTCAATATTTAACTTTCCAATAATCAAAAACAATGGATATTATATAGTAATATCAGATATTGCAACTATATGTTAATTGTATTACCTTTCATAAGGGCTGGAACATTAGGTTCTGTTAAATAGATTAAATCTTCTGGCAAAACTTCTGGAATACCACCTACTTTAGTAGAAACAACCAATAATCTAAAATAAAAAATAATATTCATAAACATCAGTGAATATTTATAATTTCTGAGCTGAAAAAGTATTTGTAAGAAACTTGGAACATGAATTTCACGCAAAAGGTAGCAAAGAAGTATTTCAAAATTAGAATATTTTTTTAAGTAGGTAATAAATGGATAATTGACTATAATTATGTACATATTTTTCATAAAAGTAAGTATTTACCCACAAGCAGCAGCTTCTACAATAGCCATACAATATGCTTCTGTCAGAGAAGTGTTAAGAAATATATCACCTTTTATCAACACATCCCTTACTTTAGAATGTTCTAAACTGCCTAACAGTGTGACCCTGTCTTGAAGGCCTTTCCTTTCTCGAATCTCTTCAAGTAACCTATATAGTGCATAAAATATCAATAACAAGAAACATGTATAGTACCTACTTAACATGCGTCAAGGACAAAATTTGTTACTTGAGTGTAGTTAGCCCCCAAAGTTAGCCCCTAAGACGGAACAGCCGGACAAGACGAAATGACCTAAGGAATAGTTGAAAGAGGTGTACTATAACGCATTTCTACCTTCAAACCGACTTCTCCGTTTCGGGGGTGGAAATGGCGTGACTTACAAAGTTAGCACCCTATTTTTGCTATTACTCTCATCGTACCCGGACAAAACGAAATAACCGGACAAATCAATTTGATGGTAGAAATGCGTTATAGTACACCTTTTTCAACTATTCCTTAGGTTATTTCATTTTGTCCGGGTACAATGAGAGTAATAGCAAAAATAGGGTGCTAACTTTGTAAGTCACGCGATTTCCAACCCCGGACCGGACAAGTCAGTTTGAAGGTAGAGATGCGTTATAGTACACCTCTTTCAACTATTCCTTAGGTTATTTCCTCTTGTCCGGGTAAAATGAGAGTTATAGCAAAAATAGGGGGCTAACTTTGTAAGTCGCCCATTTCCACCCCCGGACCGGACAAATCAATTTGATGGTAGAAATGCGTTATAGTACACCTTTTTTCCTTAGGTTATTTCGTTTTGTCCAGGTACGATGAGAGTAATAGCAAAAATAGGGGGCTAACTTTGTAAGTCGCGCCATTTCCACCCCCCGGACCGGACAAGTCGGTTTGATGATAGACATGCGTTATAGTACACCTCTTTCAACTATTCCTTAGGTCATTTCGTCTTGTCCGGGTACGATGAGAGTTATAGCAAAAATAGGGTGCTAACTTTGTAAGTCACGCCATTTCCACCCCCGGACCGGACAAGTCGGTTTGATGGTAGACATGCGTTATAGTACACCTCTTTCAACTATTCCTTAGGTTATTTCGTCTTGTCCGGGTACGATGAGAGTTATAGCAAAAATAGTTGTCTAACTTTGTAAGTTGCACCCTCTCCACCCCCGGACCGGACAAGTCACTTTGATGGTAGAAATGTGTTATAGTACACCTCTTTCAACTATTCCTTAGGTTATTTCGTCTTGTCCGGGTACGATGAGAGTTATAGCAAAAATAGTTGTCTAACTTTGTAAGTTGCACCCTCTCCACCCCCGGACCGGACAAGTCACTTTGATGGTAGAAATGTGTTATAGTACACCTCTTTCAACTATTCCTTAGGTTATTTCGTTTTGTACGGGTACGATGAGAGTAATAGCAAAAATAGGGGGCTAATTTTGTAAGTCGCGCCATTTCCATCTCCGGACCGGACAAATCAATTTGATGGTAGAAATGCGTTATAATACACCTTTTTCAACTATTCCATAGGTTATTTCGTTTTGTCCGGGTACGATGAGAGTAATAGCAAAAATAAGGTGCTAACTTTGTAAGTCACGCCATTTCCACCCCCGGACCGGACAAGTCGGTTTGATGGTAGACATGCGTTATAGTACACCTCTTTCAACTATTCCTTAGGTTATTTCGTCTTATCCGGCTGTTCCATCTTGGGGGCTAACTACACTCAAGTAAATTTGTTGTAATAATTACCATCTTTTTGGACCATCTCCAGCTATTAAAAATAATACTTCTTTATACTTCAAACATAGATCTGCTATAATTTGAGCTGTTAAATCTACCCCTTTCCTATAAACTAATCTTGATACAACAACAACTGTAACTAAAAATAAGTATTACTTAAAATATTGTAAGTAATTTTGTTACATAAGTATTTACGATTGAACATTGCTGAGATACCAACGTAATTAACATCTACTCACTTTGTGATTTTGATCTTTGACTTGGATCAGGAGTGAAAGAATATGTATCTACAGCATTTGGAATAACAGACACTCGCTTACTGTCAACTTTTGCTCGTAATACTGTATTTTCCTTTCCAATATGAGAGACACATATACAGTGATTGCAATCGGCAAGTGATATTTGAATAAATTTATTAGTTATTACTGCACTAGCATCAGCAAAACCAAATAGACTATGATCTGTAAATATAGTCTAAAACATCTAAATTTAACCATACATGATACAAAACTTCATTATTTACCTTTAACCCCATTAAGTTTCCAATTAACATAGCTTCGTGTGCTAGAGCTGAAAATGCAGAATGACCATGGATAATTTCAATTCTTTCTCGAATTATAATGTATCGAATTAATGGTACATTGCAAACCATTGTTGGTAACACACACTGATTGTAAAACACTTTTATTGGTAAATAATATACCTTTAGGCCATTTGTCATATAACGTACTCCAACTCGATCTTCATAACTGTGAGTCATAATCACCACTTTGTGCCCTTTTTGAATTAAACACTGTGATAGATTGTAAATGTGTTCCTCTACACCACCCATATTTGGGAAGAAGAAATCAGAAACCATACTAAAAATAATTGTAATCGTTTCTATGGCATACATACCTAACACAAACAAAAGTACAAACCAAATTTTATGGAACATGGCAACTGTAAGCACATATACTTAAAACAATACAAAATTCTGTATTACTCATTAATTTGTTCAACGCATGACACCAATAACAATTATTGTCACTATCATGCCACTTATATCGTTATAAAATAATACGTTTGTAATATATTCATCGTTCAAACTTTTTGATAAATGACAAATTGGGGTTAATTTTTGAGATTTTGTAGGTTATATGTTGTGACTTCTGTATGAAATGTAAACAGAATTCCATGGCATGGTCCATAAACCTAGAAAAAACAGATACAGAGGCTTAAAGCTTGTGACACAATGCAAAGTACATAAACGAATACCAAAAACGAATCCGAATCCGATTCGCGCGCCGTTATTTTGGGTGTTAAACGTAGCCTCGATAATTTGGGACCGAGGGGGACTATCCCTCTTTGTCCTGCCTTACCTCTGTAGGCCTGGGCAGCCTTGATAATCGAGTTATTAGTACTTGAGTCCTTTTAATAATCGAGTGATCACTCGAGATACGATATATTGGTCATTTTGATCCCATCGGCGCACACTTTTGCATTAGTCATATATATTACTCACAGACTTCTAATAAAAAATAGAGGTCTGGGACATTACTTATAAGCGTAGCTAAAAAAAGGCTATTTTTAAAAAAATAATAATAATAAAGGTCAGGCAATCAGCGACTACTTGCACTACTTGCAGTATGCATGCGAGTGGTGGGAGTGAACATCTCGAATGTCTCAAGTGATCTCGAATACTGATGGGAGATTTCGAGTGAAAAATCGAGTGGTACTCGATTATTGAAACCACTCGAGATATCTCGAGATGTTTACTCCCACCACTCGAGTGATTATTACCCTACGGTTGCACCTCAAAATGTTAGTGCATACTGCAAATAGTCACTGATTGCGTAATCTTTTTTTTAGAATAAAACAAAAAAGTGGTTAGGTTTTGAAGTGCGTGAGCTTTTTTTTTTTTTTTAGCTACGCTTATAAGTAATATATGACTAATACAAACATATTTGTGCGCCGCTGGGATGAAAACGACCAATATCTCGTATCTCGAGTGATCACTCGATTATTAGAAGTACTCGATTACCGATAACTCAATTATCAAAATTGGTCGATTATGCCCATCACTAATCTCGAATCTCGATATTCTCAATAATCTAATCCTACTCGATATTTCGAGATCTCCCATCGCTAGAACTTGCGCATCGCTTTTGAATTATCTGATATCTGATTTGTTTGAAATCTATGACGAAGCTAACTCTATGACCTATTATAATAATAATAATTTATAATTATGTTTTTTGCTGTCTATATCTGTAATCTATGGTTTGTTGCTGTCAAAAGTCCAAAAGTGCCAAATATAAGTTGGGTTATAAATGTACTTAATAGGAGATTAATAAATTAAGTATTAGTTAATACGTTATCTGTACAGAAAGTTACTTTAAGTACCATAAACGGCAATAGTTATATAATTATTTAAAACTGGTATATAAGGTAAACTAACTAGAATTTTTTCATATATGAGGCTATTAGAAGTTTTTTAGTAACCATGGGGGGCTGGAAGTTAGAAGTTGCTAAAATGGCTTTGTATGTAACTTTTCCTGTAGCATTATTTCATTACTTTAATCAACCTGAATATTTTGAGGAATGGGTTGTAAAAACAAAAAGAGAATTGTATCCTCCGGAAAACAAAGCCCAGCGAGAACATTTCCAGGCAGCATTACAAAAATTTAAGGAAAAACAGGAAAAGGCTCTAATAGCAGCTTTAGAAGAAAAAAGCTCATAGTGTACTTGAATGTTAAGTTTAGTTACGTTATAAAAATGTGATCACGACATTTTTAAACCTTGTGTACCTAAAGGTATAAGAACAGTAGTGAAGAAAAAATGCCATATGATGTATGGAATTTATGTCTTGATATAATTTATTAAAAAATTTATTGTATGAAATAACATTTTTTGATGCCCTTAATCCTTATAAATTGCTGTAATGAGATAATATGTCGCAAAGTATACTATGGTAATAAGCAGTGAAAATGAAATGAAAATTTCCTTAATGAACTTCTGAACATTCTATAATTTCAAATTTCTAGATAATTCTGTTTGAAATAGAAAATAAAAATAAATTAAGCAGTGGCATAATGTCGATAATAATGCCATCAGACATATAAGATGAAAGGGTTTGTCTAATTGTTGATTGTCCACAGTTTTAGAGGAAGTTAGGCTGTCTGCAGACAGGGTAGTGAAATCAGTGCCATGATATGCAGTGGTATAACAAATCAGACTAGAAAAAACAGCACAAACAATCATTGGAGCTCTTAATGCAACAGACATTGGACCTGATGACAAAGATGTCACGATGGGACCTCCAAAATCAAGACATCCTGTGGTTTGGTTTGCCCTGAATTGCCATATGATAGTTACTTCCCTAATAGAAGATTTACAAAACAACACAGAATAAAATTTACAATTTATTTTTAAGGACAAAAACTGTAGCGGTGCTAGCATTACTTTTCAGTTGGACGAAAACTGGCGAAAATTTTACAACATCGACTACAGATTTTTAATAATTATGAGATGGGGGAGGAGAGAGGGGTTGTATTTTTTCAAAACACCCTTTACATTTTTTGCCAATAAAATGTTAATATTTATTTGAATTAACAAAAATCGGAAGGTGCTAGGTCAGGACTGTGTACGGTTGATGATGTTCCACCCAAATGAATCCAAAAGTTGCTTTGTGGGGACATGCAGTGTCATGCAACAAGCACACTGCCTCCCTTCTGTTGTTCTGCTTCGGCCTCCGTAGTGTGTTCAAGATTTTACAGTACCTTGCGGCATTAATTGTTTCCCTCTGGGACAAAAAGTAACGAGGAGAATCCCTTTACGGTCCCAAAACACAGTTAATATGATTTTTCGAGCCAAAACAACGGTTTTGAATTGTTCACCTTCCAGTTCAAAGTGCTCGAGAAATTCCCATGAAGATGCGATGCTGTTGGCTTTGTGTTGATCTGTGAGCAGTTTTGGTACCCACTTCGCACACAACTTTCGATAACCAAGTATTTCATATACGGGACATCTGGAGATTTGTGGAAACACTGTGTTTATCTCGTCCTTCACGACGAAGCATTTCTTTGATCTTGTTCACAATTTCTTCAGTCACGATAGAGGGAAGCCCATTCCTTTGTCCATCATGAACATTCGTTCTGCCAGCTTTATACTCATGACACTACTTATACACATTTGTACAATTCATCACACCCCCATAAACAGTTTTGATTTTGTTAAAAATTTGGAACGGTGCCTCTCCCTTTGCAAGAAGAAACCGGATTACTCTCCTCACCTCATATCTGGGGGGATTTGGAATAGTGACATTAATTTCAACACCACTACAACAACAGTTCTCAACTGACAGACAAATGAGTGCCTGTTCTGCTCTCAACATCTTGGCCTTGAATAGAATGTTGCTAACTTTGTCGAAAACAAAAACCAGACCATCAGAGTCTCACTATCTATGGATATGTCTCGTACATAATTGTTTAAAACATAATGGTAACATGGTTTTGCCCTTTCTCATTGAAAATATCAAAATCGAAGTCTTTTTGATTTTGTTGATTTCGTATACTGCTTTTAAAAGGTTCGGCACGAGAAACTTTGGTTTGGCTCAATAGCGCCCGCCCCTAGTGCCGTCATGGCACGCCACTGTAAAAATTTGTTATTTCCAAAAATTGCATAGGGAAATTAAAACACCAATTATATTTTATTTATGAAAATTGCACATTTTTTCTACCTTTGTTATATTTTTTCAGCAATACCACTTTAACTTCAAATTTTATTATAGAACATTGCAAAATTTTTATTTGTTACAATTGGGTATTTTTGCCACACTAAAAAAAAATTAAATGTGTATATAACTTTTGGCATCCAATTTTTTGTTCTTTCTAGTATGGATAATTTTTACAATTATTATCTATCTGCTGCTGTTATAAAATGTTATATAAAAATGTTTCACCGCTTATGGTTTTTGATGTCAATAAATTATTCATGTGGACCAGGCTCCAGTCCTCTGAGTTTCAGATAAAATTGCCCCCCAAATCCCATCAATTTGATCCCCCTTTAGAGGATTGTCAGTAAAAACCATATTAAGCATTATCTTCTGAGTACCTTCAACTCCTAAGTACCTAGGGGAAACTTCCATTTTGAAAATCAATCTATGTAATCAAAACTACAATTATGGAACAAATAATGTCCTACTCGTCACAGTATAGTCTTTCTGAAGTCAGTTGAACATGTAAAAAAGAACACCAGGCAATAAAATTTAATATTTCGTAGGCGTCCCTAAAAAAGTTTTCTGCTAAAGGTAAAAAATTATAATAATTTGTATATAATGTGTAAAAAATTTCTATTATATGTTCACTTGGCCAACAAAATATTTTAATTATTTATGTCCTCAAACAATTTTAGTATATTGATGGTAAATTTTGTTGCCATGTTGTAATAAAATTATTTCTCCCTTTCGCAATTGTAATATCAATGATTAATAGAAAGTGCCTATAATAAATTAAAATCACCTGAATCACACCAAATTCCGCATTGCTGCACTGCACTGTTGGGCAATTTGTCAACAGCTGAGATTTATTGCCCAGTGGCCCAATGTTGCTGTGTCACCGACAGAACCTGGTATATACTGTCAACCAACAAAGATTATAACAACAAATTTCATCATCATTTCAAATTTGTATGTTTTATACACTCCAGAACAAAGTCAAAAACTTTATTTTGCAAAATACAAATTAAAATATAACTAGTATTTACAAAGCTTTTTTTATTGGTTTCGGAGCAACACTAACTTTAACGGGTTTGCACAAGTCCAATAGAGTTGGTGTTGAATCCGCTATGGTTTTCCTCTTTCCAATATCTGCTTCTGGAATTGCTAGGGCTATGTTAATTTCGACATTACATGCTTCCGACCAAACCTGATGTGAAACTAATACTGATGTTAGCAGCCTAATGTTATGACCCACTTGAGATTCTAAAATAAATTAACATGCTCACAAATTATGTCTTCTATAAAAAGTGTATATAATTTTAATAAAAAAGTAACTATTGTAACTCCCAAATGATTTCTATTATATATAAAAAAAATTTTTAGATTTATGTGCCCTATTTTATTAGTAAAATATTTTACCTACGACCACTACTGTAAATATTTAAAAACACCGTCTGCGATCAATGTAATATTCCTATTACGTACGGTAAAAAAATCGTACAGCTTGGTAAAAAAATCGTACAGTTTTTCTAGCAACCGCCTAGCAACCGTCAATATAATAAATACTGTTTGTATTGATCGTTGCTAGGCGGTTGCTAGGAAAACTGTACAATTTTTTTACCAAGCTGTGCGATTTTTTTACCGTACGTAATAGGAATATTACATTGATCGCAGACGGTGTTTTTAAATATTTACAGTAGTGGTCGTAGGTAAAGTATAGTATGTAATACGTGGTGTAATGCAATTACGCACTCACCACTACGCCACGTCGTGCGTAACTTTTCCATTCATGCGTAAAATGCTTTTTACAACACTTATTACGTAATATACTATTACAAACCTTACCTTTATCAGTGGCGTCAAAGTATAGAGGCTTCAAATGTGCTGGTCGAGGTAAAATGACCTGAGTTTTCTGATCAGGGTATTTAATTTTCAGTCTAATTCGGCTCGGATCAATTAAATATTTTAGTTCAGCTTCGAAAGGTACTGACATTATAAGTCCCGCAGTGAACTTTAAAGAGGTATCAGTCTGGTTGCTTGGTTCTAAAATCACTGCTGAACTCATGCGAATCTATAAAAAAATTGTATAGTAACAATACTTCTTTTTTGTATGAAAATGTCAAAATTATAAAAATCAAGTTGATTTAGTGATCGATTTAATTAATCCTAACTTTTGAAAAAGCAAACGTACAAAAGTTGTGATAGATTTTGTTTGTTTATTTTCGTAATATTCAAATAAAATTAAAAGAGAGAAAGCATGTACCCAAACTATCGCCCTATCTCTCTAAGGCATTTACACTTTTTAACATGCGGTACTTCCTCCGTGTAGTATATATTCCAATTAATAGGTAGAAGAGCTTACAAAAAATACCACCTGGAAACAAAAAATATGGTGATATAGGATAAAAAATTTTAAGATAGTGTTTTTTCCTGTGGCGCATAAACGGCGAAGTTAACTTAAAAAAAAATGATAAAAGTCAAAAAACGGTTTTTTGCTAATAAAAAAAAATTGAACTCCAATTGAAAAAAATTAAATAAGGTAGTTGTAGCTACTAAAAAAACCTACCGATTCGTATTTTTAAATATATCGATTGCTATATTACTTTTCGAGACATATCGAAAAAACAGTCAAAAATCGCCTTTTTTTATTTTTGCTGTATCTCTTGTATATTAAGGTTTTGAAACTCGTTACTAGCTGTAAATGTAGCACTCGGCAAGCAAAAGAGTGCAATTTTTTTAAATTAAAAAATATAAAAAATTTTTCGAGATATCGATTTTTCGAAAAAAGATCATCTCGAAAATCGGCTCTTCTTGCTCGACGAATAGTCATAGAAAAACGAATAAGGGCTCACTTTTTTCCTTAAGAGTTGTACTTTCATGATAAAAAAGAGTGATAACGATTTTATTCATTCCAAGTGTCCAAAAATGACTGAAAAAAGTAAAAAAGGTTTGGTCGGGTTTTTCTTGAATATCTTTTTCGATTTTCATTTTTTGATAATACCTGTTAGAGGAATCGATTGCTGGCATTTTTACGAGAATTTTAAAAAAAGAACGTTGCTCTATGACCTTCTGGAGCCGAGATCATTTTTTTTTCAAAAAATTCCACAGGCCACTATTTAAGTTCTACAGCGTCCATTCTTACAGAGATTGAAGTTGAAGACTTATATTTTCGATAAAAAAATACAGTGATTCATTTTAGCCGAACCATTCGAGCACTGCATGAGCTAACTGTAGCGGGCGGCGGAGTGGGGGTAACACCACTCGGCTGATCTGAAAACTGACTTAGCGTGTTCAAAAGCACTCTTACTTTTCAAAATCTTCATTATCTCGACTATCCTTTTGTACTTAAATCTGGGGTAGCTCGACGAGATAAACCAAAATATGACGGTCATGACGGCCTCAAAGGCATAATTACCTTTGAGAAATGTAATTTTCCATTAGTCTAAAATTCTCTCACCTCTTGTTAACATTTCAATAATTGTTTAATAATTGTTTATGAAGTGAAGTAAGTACAACATTTTACGGTAATTATATCTTTTTATTATAAAAGTATTACAAAATATTTAATTAATTATCGTACAGAAAATTACGTGGTATTCATCTTATGTTTCAATTCTTCTTATTATTATTATGATTTGTTTTCTTCTTCTTCCCTAATTTCGTTTCCTATATTTTCCACGCAATCAAGTTGATTTTCCACATAATTCGTTTCATCAATGAGTGATTCAAACGCGTCAGAAGAATTATCGTCTAATTGGATGTTTGGAGTTTCAAAATTTAAAATTTTCGCTTTGAGATGAATCACCATGTAAACAAAAAAAAATTTTTTTTTTACAACCACAGATGCTATTTTTGCAACCGCTTTCACAGCTACATGATATATTTTTTTAATATTTCCTCTGGTATTAATGGTTCTTGAGGTTCACTGGTATTTATATTTTTTGTTATAAATAATTATTAAAATATTAACAAGAGGTGAGAGAATTTTAGACTAAAGGAAAATTACATTTTTCAAAGGTAATTATGCTTTTGAGGCCATCGTAAACGTCATATTTTGGTTTATCACGTTGAGCTACCCCAGAATAAGTACTAAAGGATTTCTGTACGTCGTGCAGAAGTCGAGATAATTAAGATTTTGGAAAGTAAGAGCGCTTTTGAATGTGCAAATTCAGTTTTCTGAGCAGTGGAGTAGCGTTACCTACACTCCGCGGCCCGCCACAGTTAGCTCGTGCCGCGCTTGAATGTTTCGGTTTGACGAACAATTAAAAAACATTAGAAATGCAGAAGTGGCTAAAATGAACCACATCTTATCTTTTTATTGAAAATATAAGTCTTCAACTTCAATCTCTGTAAGAATGGAAGCTGTAGAACTTACATAGCGGCCTGTGGAATTTTTTGAAGACAAAAAAAAAATCTTGACTCCAGAAGATCGTAGAGCAACGTTATTTTTTTTTAAATTCGCGTAAAAATGCCAGTAATCGATTCCTCTTATAGACATTATCGAGAAATGGAAATCAAAAAAGATATTCAAGAAAAATGCGACCAAAAAATGTTTACTTTTTTCAAAGTTATTTTTGGACACTTGAAATTAATGAAACTGTTATAACTCTTTTTTACCATGAAAGTACAACTATTAAGGAAAAAATGAGCCCTGATTCGTTTGTCTACGACTATTCGTCGAGCAAGGACAGCCAATTTTCGAGATGAGCTTTTTTTCGGTAAATCGATATAACTCGAAAAATCTTTAATATTTTTTAATTTAAAAAAGGCACTTTTTTTACTTGCTGAGGACTACATTTACAGCAAGTAACAAGTTTCAAAACCTTAATTTGCAAGAGATACAGCAAAAATAATAAAGGTCAATTTTTGTCTGTTTTTTCGATATATCTCGAAAAGTAATATAGTAATCGATATATTTCAAAATATGATTCTTTGAGGTCTTTTTAATTGCTACAACTTTCTCATTTAACTTTTTTCAATTGGAGTCGAAGTTTTTTTTTATTAGCAAAAAACCGTTTTTTTGACTTTTATGAATTTTTTAGGTTAACTTCGCCGTTTATGCGCCACAGGAAAAAACTATCTTTCTTAGAATTTTTTTTCCTATATCACCATATTTTTTGTTTCCAGGTGATATTTTTTGTAAATTTAACATTAGGCCATGACAGAATGATTGGACTAATATGCTCTCTGCCAATTTGGCCATTTAAGGGGGAAAATCACATTAGTTTGAAAAATCAGATTTTCTTATTACATGAATTGTTAGTATAACTATTCAAGAATACGCTGCCAAAATTTCAAAACGCAATTCCTATTCGTACCGATTTTATGAGCCTATGAGCCCATTGTGTGCACAGCAGGTAGGAGCGCTTATTCAGGTAGTCTAGTCACTTATTAAGCAAGAAAAGAACAAATGCAAGCTCAGAATAATGCCTATGAGGAAGAAGAAGAACTGTTATATTGTTGACAACTTTCTCAAATTTCTAGTTTTCGGAAATTTTCCAACCCCTTTTTTTCTTGAAATGACAGTTTTTTATTCATGGGAACTCTAGCTCAAAAAGTTATGAACCGATTATGAAAATTGAAAGTGTGTTTATTTATGAAATTACAAAGAACATGAACCAACAAATGGGATGACATTATAATTTTCAGAGTATTTTTTATTCAAAATGAGTGGGAAAAAATGGTGAAAATCAATACATTCTTCTCAAACACATGTCATACCTTCAATTTTCACAATTTTTACCCATAATGAGAATCACATTCTTATAAAACATGTTAATAATGCAGGAAAACAACCATTTTGCTTTCAGATCAAAATTGTGACCTCCCATGAACAACGGATTCGAACGACGACTTTCGGTGAACAACTGCCCATAACTTCGGCATTTTCAACACAAGTGACTTGAAAAAATTTGTAAATGTAATTCCAAATACTGATAAAATAATGTAAAAGTTTCATCAAATTCTAATCAATTTGTTCTATTCAAAAAATTTAATGGGAAACACCTGAAAATAAAGACTCCTAATGTGATTTCTCCCCTTAAACGGCTAGACATCGAGTAGTACCGATCAATCATAGACTGTTCATCTCACTTAAGTAAAATAAAATGTTTACATCAGAATATCTTTTTGTAGCTATAAATGATGTCACTGAAAATGTTTTAACGATACGAATACAATAACTGTGAAACTTACATCAATATTTGGTCTCGGTATTCGTCCCAACTTAGCTTCAGATAAAATTGGTATAAGTATACGTGAAACTGTACCTGGCTTAGGTTCCTCTAGTAATGATAATTCTCTAAATACTGAGGCAGTAAAACTGTCAGGTTCAAGCCCATATTGACTCAGTTCTTTTTGCATATCTTCAACTACAGTTAAAAAGTGATGGCAAGGAGCTAACGCAGAAGCATTACTTCCTGAAATGTTAGAAATAACACGAAATATTTATAAGATCTTAAGCATATTTATTTGAGAAAACTATAGGCCCTAGATTTACTAAGTACCCCAATTATATGTTCTCATTTGCCCCAAAATTACAGTTTGACAAATATCATTTTGTGCGGGACTTTTATACAGGGCGATTCAGTTATCAATTTTAACCATGTATTCGGAAGGCATTAGGCCGTCCGAAAAGACAGAAAATTGAAAAAAACATTTTAGTCAACCTTTTAAAAAATAAGCAAATTACCCCTTAACTCCCATTAACTCGGCATCCTACTTTGCATCACATTTGCTGACTGGGAACGCGCCGATGCACCACAAGAAACAGCTAATTTCCCAGTCGTTTTACAGTTGGTTTCTAAATCAAAGTGCAGGATCTCAACTTAACAAAATATTATGGACGGATGAGTGAATATTTTTTTAGTCACACACAATAAAGTATATGTACTACAAACTGAATAATTAACTAACAATACTAAATACCCATATTCAATTATAAAGCATAGTGAAAATGTACAAATAAATTGCAATAATTTAATATTCAAAAACAATTATTATCCTTATTGTATATGTATTTGTATTAATTAAAAAATAAAAAATACTTGTGAATATTTAAAATGTAAAAAATATCTTGTGTCAAGGTAAAAAAATTTTTGTCATTCGCTATTAAAAACACAATAAAAGCCAAGTTAGTGACCGAATACGGTAGGTCAAAATTCACTCAGCGGTCAGGAGCAGTCCGAAAAGGAATTTAAATAATGATTTGAAAATACATTTCTTTTCAGCGCAAATACACATTTTTAAATTTTTTTATTAATCGCATATTCGTATTCTACTCATTTTTCTCTAGCTTCCCTTAAAATTAATGACAGTATAACTGAATCACCCTATATTTAAAAAAACTTATTTGGACTGTTTTTCTTTTAACTATGTATCTACAAGTTAAAATTATATTTTTTACATATCATAAAAATATACTGAAAATTCAAATATGTATTTTACTGTTGTTCTGAGTAAGTATATCAACAAATAATTGAACTTCAATTGTCAGATGGCTTCACCATGATCGTCCATTCCCGAAATATAAAAGAGCATAATAAAGAGCATTAATAGTGATCTGATGTCGATGTCGATATGTTTGGTACATTTTTTCTTAGTTTTTCCCAAATCTCAAATCTTTTTTTAATCCAGGAAAAATCTACACCCTTTTAATGTTCCAAATTTTTATTTGTACTTGCAACCTACAGTTTCGCAAACACTTGTACATAATTCGAGATTTTACAAATTTACACTTATTTACAGGACTGCATGAAATAAAGTTATTTAAAGTAATCCAAATTAATGACAAGTCCCTTGCAATAGTTTAATTTGTTTTAGATTTTTGTAAGACATATTGTCATTTTCAGGGTCGAATTTTAAGGTCGAGTCTAAAAATGTCCACAAATTCATGTATAAAATTATTATTTGGAAAGAGGGTGCACAAACATGAATGGTCAACTCGGCTTTGCTTGAGGGACCCCTTAATAATTTAAGGAACTATTGTGAAAGGAAATAAAATAAACATACCTTTTACTATGTACACCAAATTCAGGGCCAAAGCTCGGAGTCTAAATTGTTTAACCGCACACTGTTCCACAGGACTGAGCCCCACAAAGAAAAACTGTAACTTCAGGCAATGCTGTAACAGGTTTTGAATACTGGTTTTTAAATTATTGGCCTGTTGTGTTGCTAGAGTTCCCGGATTCGCCCAGAAACCTTTTTCTAATATTTGAGATATGTGAAGCTGAGCTCCTATATACAACGAAGTGAATTGTGCGGTTCCAGCAACCGTAGAGTCCATTTCGCTCAGGCGATTAAGATGTTCTTTTGCTGTTTGGAGTAAAGTTGTATGTACTCTGAAAATATATAAAATTTCTAGCATCAGATACTACCATACCATTAAAAAAAAAGGATAAGCCAACATAGGGATATCGAAAGATATAGGGTAGCTTAAATTAGAAATAAGCTACACAATAAAAATGGCATACTAACTAAAAACTAAACAACTAAAATTTTCTACTTTATATTCTATTTTATTTCTTCTGATGTTAATATCAGACCAAGTTGGATACTTTTTCATTAGCATTTTCTAAAATTTTACTTATTAAAAGGCAATAAGCAGCTGCAAATTTTGTTACTTATCACAGCTGTACCATCAATTTCTTTTTTTAATACAGCACTGACTTTTAAAATACATATTTTTCAAAATATTTAAGCAGTAAACCAAAAAAAAAAAAATTTTACAAATTAAGTACCCTACAATTTATTAAACATCAAACAGAAATAGTTAAAATACTTTAAACTTTATTTGGTTTTAAAAGGATTAACTTTAAAGAATCATACTTGATGAAAAAAAAAACTAATAATTGTAATGTTTCCAAAACAAAATTAAACCACTAATGACAGCAACGAACGTAGAATTAAAAGTGTTCAAAGTATATATTTTAAGACAAGACTGTTTTTTTAAGGCAAGCTTTTTTAGATTTGACGACATTGATGACTGTGGATGGCCTAACTTCCCCTGAAAATGTGGGCAAAGTCAACAATTTTTTGATTTAAAAAACCATCAAATGATTATTGCAAACAATATTAAATTTCCCCCACTGAGTCACGATGTAAAATTTTTTTGTCAGTAACATCAAATGTACATATCGTACAGTTTTATAATGCAATACCAAAGCTAAATATAATTTTGTAGATGAAGCGATTAGTTTAAATTTACTATCTCTAAAAAATATTAAACACTTTAAAGAATCACAAGATATTTTTTAATAAGATTATGGCAATTTAAAAAAACGAAAATTAAGGCAAAATTGTCATTAGTGTATAAATCAAAAAGTTATTACCACTCACAAATCTATCTATTCTGAAATTTCCCATATTTAAAAGTGATATATGCTACAGCTCTTCACTCATTTCAATGGTTTCCTAACGGCATCATTTTCTGTAATACGTGTGATGCTATTTTTTTAATAGATTTCAATAACCCCATGACAGACATCCCTATTTTGGGCAGGGTGGTATATTTTACTTCAGGCACCTTATTAGCAAAAACAAATCTAAATTGCCTTTTCTTTAGAAATATTTAAGGTACCCTGAAAGATTTCATATTTTTTAGAGATGTGCCGCAGACATGTCAGCTGGAAATGTCTATGGGACATGTCGTCAAAAGTAGACATGTCCTGAGGTCACTTTTCAAGATTGGAAAGTTGTATGCGCATGCGTGGAATTATTTGTTGCATTCATGATTCCCGCAAAAAATTTTTGAAGTTGGTACATGTAAAATTAAAGATATTTAGCCATTTTCTTGTAATTTTGTTGGTAATTGTTTAACTGAAACTGACATTTTAAAAATATAACCTCTTCTATGTTCATATTTTATTATTTTTGGCAAAGTTAACGATTACCTAGTAAATAGTAATCAGTTGATTCATAATTTAATATTTAATACACAGAGTTTATAAATGAAGTATGATGCCAAAATCAATAGATTGGTTATATTTTTCTGAATTGAGTAAAAATCATTATAAATGTAACTTCCACTCAAAAACAATTTTTAAGAATTCCAGTAGGATGGAAAAATATTTAAATAAATGTATGGGCTGTCCGGGGAAAATTAGAAATCAGTTATAAAAAAGTCTAAAGGTAGGTAATAAATAAAATATATCGACACATATTCATTAGAATAAAAGTAATATTTTGCTTTGTGTACCCTCAAGTATTGACCTGTGAAAACATGACAAAAGTACTTTTCCCGACATGTCCGGACATTTCATCGACATGTTCATAACACTTTTCCGAAAAGTGTCCATCTCTAATATTTTTGCAAGCATGTTTACTTACCTTATTGTATTTTCAGCCATATCAAGGTTTCGTATCACACTGTTCAAAAATTCTAAACTTTCTGGAACTGACATGGGCCTCGAGACAACATTGCAATTGGAATCCGGCAGGTTGAGAATTGGAACGTACTGCGTCATGGTATCTCGCAAATAAAGATAATGCCTGAGAGTGTGAGGCTCCAGAAGTGGCAGTATAGTTAAGGAGTGTTGTGCAGCGTTTAGAATTAAGATCAATAGACAGATATCTATACATTGGATAAGGAAATGTTTGCTTCGAAATTAACAACTAATTAATAACAATAACACAAAAAAAGGATACATTGAGGATTTTCTACATCAGGCTCAGCAGTGTCAAAAAATGGATGTATATTCAAAAATTGCGGGACCAAAGGCAACACCAGCTCCGGATGTTGCGATCCAATTTTTTGTAGGCATTTAAAGGTGGATCTTTTATCTTGAGGATATCTCTTTAAATTATCCAGTAACTTCTCCACACACATTTTTAGTCCGGCAGTGGTGGACATTTTGCACGAAGCTAACATTCCGTGCAGTCCTTCTCTTACATCTTGGGAGAAGTCCTCCAAGGCCCCTAAGGATCATTGTCAGACAATTTTCCAAATAAAAAAATTAATAGAACCCACCTAATATCGTTTCTAGCTGATCGTCTCTTAAAATTATGTGTTCTGATATCATCCTCAAACTATCAATTGCCTTTAACCTGACATCCTCAATTTCATCATTGAACATGTCTACTAAAAAGTCCAGCGCCATATTTGCGAACTGTGGATTACTTATTGACAACTGGCACAAGGATTCTACGGCGGCGGATCTAACTTCTACAAACAATAATGATGAAGAGTAGAATTATATATCTAGCTTTGCGACTCCTGTTCCAAAACATCGCACATATAATCTCTGCTTAAAGAGATAATTAAATAGAGAAATTCTCTACCACAAAAGCAAATTTTAAAGAACCCCACAACTATCATTATGGAAAACCGGTCCCGGTCGAATGGTACGAAACTTTGCCGAATGATAGTGTTGACCAAAAAAGTCCATGGGACCTAGATCTGAAAAACTACTGTTCTGAAGTTATCAAATCCATGTGCTCGATGACCATCAAATCCAATGATTTATGGGCAAGTAAAAGCTAATATTTCTTTATAAAGTGACCAAGCTGGTTGGTTCTTGATGTATTTTTGTGTGCTGAATGTGAATCCGCGGTAAAAATACCTGTATCATCCTTCAGTCTTCAAAAAATCGGTGAAGCACCTACTGAAGAACAGCGATAGTGACACGTACTGCTTGAGCGACATCTTATGTTTTTACGCATATAAAATATAAATGGATTCGATAACTTCAGAAGGCTCTAGCTTCAGAACAGTAGTTTTTCAGACCTAGGTAGGTCCCATGGACTTTTTTGATCGACACATTGAAGACTATCATTTGGCAAAGTTTCGTACCATTCGACCAGGACCGGTTTTCATAAGGATAGTTGCGGGGTCCTTTGGAATAGTAGTATAATCAGTATGTGTCACAGTGACCACTTAGAACATTTCAGAGATTTTCTGCTACTTTTTAAGTAATAAAAATTAATATTGTTATACCAGAAGTTAACACCAATTTTTTTCATTTAAATGGCATGTCACATTTTTAATTGCGTTTTTGAATTCTACTCATGTTTTAATGATAATATAGTCAGAGAGGGAAAAACAGCACAAAATAATGTGTTTTATAATGTGTCTTTTTATGTTTAAATTAAGTTTTTAGTTCTTAGAACCCAGAAAATAATGTCGATGAGTAAGTTAATAGAACATACAGAAAATTAAAATCGGAATTAATATATTTTAAACCTTAGAGCCTACTACATCGAAACGGACTATAAGAAAGTCTTAAAACAGAATCATCCAGCTTCATACGTGAAGTCATAAATTTAACAGGAATACATAATGCTTTAAAATAGTTTGCAACTGTGTCTAGAAAAAATACTCTAAGAAAAACACTTGCCTAAAAATTCATCTTCCAGCCCATGTACAAAAGCGCCACAAGCTCCACTGCTCATTAAACTTATACTCTCTGCATCTAAAAGCTCCCTTGGTGCATCATCAGCCCACTTTTTACCACTAGCCCACTCCCCACTAGTAACATTTTCCCAGGCAAGCTCATGAGCCGTCCTCTTAAAAATAATTGCGAAATATTAATAAATGTGTTTGTTATTTTCTATATGTCTATGTATATTAAATTTGTACTAATTGTACTTACTTTTCTTCTCATATTGGACATTAACTTCTTGTCTAAAGTCTGATTAAGGAATTTTGGACTGACTAACTTCATACCGCCTAGTAATTTTGAAGCAAGTGTTCTGACTTGCATTGAAAGATCTGTTACACCATTGCATATTTTTCCAAAAGCGTCATCTATCAACCGAATCTCATGTTCACTTCCAGGTAACAATATTTCACTAAACGCAAATATGCAAATAATAAAGCAAACAATACAAATAACAAGTATTATAGGAAATTTAAGTAATATAAAAAATGTAAGATAAACTATCACCCGAAATCTACAAATGGCAATTCTACTTGTCTTTGACAAGTTAAATATAAAATAATTTGAATTATGCATAAACAAAAGTAAAATGTAAATATAAAAATAATAATAACATGGGAAATAATCAATTAAGTACTTACTTTTCTGGATAAGTATTTCCTAATAGCCAAATTAACTTAAGAACGACATGTCTAACAATCTCATAATCATCTTTTAATGCCTCACAAACATCAATATAAATTTTTGGATTGATTTTAAACCCTCTTTCATGTAAAGTTATAACAGTCGAAAATGCCTGGCTTCTTACTCTGGCATCATCATTGTTAAAATAAGAGCTTACTAAATGCAACAATTTTTCAGTGTCATCTTCAGTACAAAGTGGGAAGTGACCACCAATAATTTCCAAACACTTGCATTTTACAGCATGGCTGACGTCTTTCAAATATAATTTCCCTACTTCAACTAACTTTTGGTGAAATGGCGATACATTGTCTGGAATCAATTTACCGAGTTTAAGAATAGTGTTCATTCCTTGTGCAATAACTTTATGTGACTTGTCACTTTTTAGAAGGGAAATTGTTTCGTCAATAATTAGCGCAACATCAGCATTAGGTTCATGCCCCAAATCAGACAATAAAGATAAAATCTTTACTCTTACGGCAGATTCAGATTCATTTCTAAAATGTTCACTCAACTTCTTAACAAAATCTGCTATGTCTCCTGCCTCTACATCAAAATTGTCTGAAATACGAAGTAAAATTTGGAGAGCTTCACTACTATTCACAGAATCCTCCAAAAGATTTAATAGAGTCAAAGCAGAACTTCCTGGACTGAGGGTTGGCTTTTTCACTAAACGTAGCTTTTTCAATGGCACTTGAGTATGGGCCTCCTAAGCGTAATAACAAAAAAATATTAAAAAGGAAAACAAAGGTGCTCTATTATGTTACCTACCTGAATAGTCTGACTATATTCAGCTAGGGCTCGTTTTTTTAAAACTGCGGCCATTTTATTATACAAATATTTGTATGTCTTAAGTTTTAGGTTAGGTATTAGTTAGTCTATTTCCTTGATTACGGTTAAGTTGCAAGTTAAATATAAAATTAAAATTTCATGTAGCATAGACATAATAATTCCATAACCTCATATTTCCTGATTCCTGATTTCATCAATAAATAAATAAAACAATAGAACACAAATCTTTTAACAGAATAGCCAACTGAACAATAGTTATTAAGAAATAGATCACAGATTAGTAGGTTTTGCAGATCAAACTCTTTACTTCTCGCCAAGTTGTGTTAAACCAGCGCCTCTATTGACGCGTTCTAATACTGTAAGACAACGAATTGGACTAATATAAATTCTATGTTAATCAATTTTATTATGAATATACAAAAAAATATTATGTATATATTAGATTTCACCTAAATAAATTATTGCTAATATAATTTTTCAAAAGTTAGCAGGATCAAGATTTGTAATATAAGTTGCAGTTTTTAAATAATATGCGCCTTTTTAGGAATTATTTACAAAAATAAATAAATAGAAAAATGAACTCTAGGAACGTTGGAAAACTTAGTTTTCGTGGTAAGTTCACTTATAGTGCACTTAAACATAGTCTTAAAAAATATCCAAAATGTTCAACATTTTCCTCTCTATTGCCACCCCCGTAATCGTGAAATACCGGAATCACTTTTGTTCTACACAAAAGGGTCCAACGTACTCAACAGCACCAAGACCACTCCGATCGATCTTTACCTGCGCCCAGCGGTTTATACTCCTCTATACACATGAACCTATATTTCTCTAACCTCTAAGGTTACACTAAGGATTCCTTAAACATTTCCAATATTAAAACATTACAGTTTTAGTTCACATCTTCTTGACAATAACTCTTTTAATATTAGAGATTAATTTACCAAACCCTATAGCACTGCTACCCTGAGAAAAAAAAAACGCCAGGGTGTTCCATAGAAAACTTTATGGTAAGATTGGTACAATATCTTGACTACTCATCTTGACTACTCATCTTGTCTACGAAATACGAAGTCGTGAAGTACGAGTGACGAAGACAGGAAATCTTAATAGTAGGGCAGTAGGTACTAAATAAGTGATATCTGAAAAATATAAAATGTTTAGTACTTAGGTATAAATTAATCATAAATTACGGCTCTGCTAAAATATATACAACATTTACACAAAAAAATATTTAATTAATTAGTTATAGACTAGGCGGTATCTGTTTTGGTTTGGGTGAATCGTATATCCACGGAGATTTTTGGCTTTTTGGCTTTCAAATATCACTATAAATGAAAATTTTTCTATGCGCATAAAAAAACGTGGGCTTAACTTTTGGCGGCACAATATGTTAAAAAAATTAGAAAAATGTCATAATTTTCTTCCTATTTAATTATGTATCTTTTCAAGAGTTGATTTTAGGCGAAAATGGAAGAGGAAAAAAATGTTTGTAATTAAATTTTTTACAAAACATGACTAGTTACAAATCGAATAAATAATGATTATTATGGTAAAAATCTAAAAATCGCAAAAATGGGGTTACAAAACAATACTTTTTAGGGAATTTTTTTGGGGTATTTAAATTGGGTAAAGGACCTTTATACTTGGCTCAAGAAAACTTCATGTTACCTATGTAGAATCATCACACCAAATTTCATCAAAATCGGTTCGATAGATTTTGCATAATATGTTTTCTTTTTAAAGAAGCGTCTTTCCAAGAACTTTTAAAACCTGCTTTAAAAAATTTGATTTGATTGAATATTCACAAAGTTACTCTAATTGTTTATAAGTACAAAAATTCGACCATTGCTTAAACAAGCGCCAGAGCTCTCCTAATTGACGGATTCGAAATTTTCAAAAAATGTTTGAAAGCTTGAGAGCAATTCTATATGTGATTAAATTTTCAAGTATCTAAGGGCCTTGGTTTTTGCTGTGCAAAATTTTGAAAATTTGCAAATTTTTTTTCAAAATCTGGATTGCAAAATTATTATGCAAAATCTATGGAACCGATTTTGATGAAATTTGGTGTAATGGTTCTACATAACATGAAGTTTTCTTGAGCCAAGTATAAAGGTCCTATACCCAATTTAAATACCCCAAAAAAATTTCCTAAAAAGTATTGTTTTTTAACCCCATTTTTGCGANAAATTTGGTGTAATGGTTCTACATAACATGAAGTTTTCTTGAGCCAAGTATAAAGGTCCTATACCCAATTTAAATACCCCAAAAAAATTTCCTAAAAAGTATTGTTTTTTAACCCCATTTTTGCGATTTTTTCGATTTTTACCATAATAATCATGATTCATTCGATTTGTAACTAGTCATGTTTTGTAAAAAACTTAATTACAAAAATTTTTTTCCTCTTTCAATTTCGCCTAATATCAACTCTTGAAAAAATACATAATTAAATAGGAAGAAAAATATGGCATTTTTCGAATTTTTTTAAAAATATTGTGCCGCCAATAGTTAAGCCCACGTTTTTTTTATGCGCATAGAAAAATTTTCATTTCTAGTGATATTTGAAAGCCAAAAATCCAAAAATCTCCGTAGATATACGATTCACTTGGCGATTCATATGGCTTTTTGAAACAGATGCCGTCTGGACTATTAATATAGGTAGGTATTCGATAGTTGGAGACATACCTATTTTAAGATTTTAAAGTTATACCTAACCGTAAAAAAATACAAAAATTTTTTTGAATTATATGTAAATGTTACTTGCGGAATAATAAAATATGAAAATTCTTGTACAAAATGAAAAAATAATTTTTATGTTTAGATGATGTCATGGGTATACAAGCTAGACAGTATTAATATTTTGTATTTATTTTTAATCCTACATTAAATTTTATGGAAGATATTACCATTTTAATAACTAGTTTAGAGGCCGTCATAAAAAATCCGATACAGCAGTTCTCAAATTTTTATTTTTCCGCATCCGTGTGGTCATGGACAATTTATTAGTTATGATTCTTTAAAAGCACGAAGTAGTATATTTAATAAATTATCTAATGTATTGCAAAAAACCGAGTTCGCTTGAGATTAAAGATGTATAACAAATATTAAATTAGTTTGTAGTAGTTTTTATTTCTCCATCTTGACCCAATTTGTTTGACGTTCCGAAGAGGGCATTAAAGTTTTAGAACCTCTTTCTTAAAAGAGGTTATCAGTGTCAATCCTCGTAAATTTTATACTTGACCCTTGTTAAACCCCGGCTTGAATATGCATCCATTGTTTAGATTCCATTTTAAAATTCGCATATTCAAGAATTGAGGACTTCTTATAATTTTACAACAGCTCTTCACGATTTACTGCCGTAGCGGTTTAACTTGGACAGAATAGCCGCTGGTATTGCAGCTACTTATATTTATAGTGCCATATCTTTAAGGTGATTCTGCATAAGTAATAAAAATCGTAAAAATGTAGAACTGGCGAGAACTGAAAAAAAACACCTACTTAATGACCGAAATGTAGGTATTAGCAGTATTTAGTGGCGTATACATTCAAGAAATATACCTATGTATATTGATGAAGTTGAAGATAGAGTTGAAAGGAGATTTTTTAAAATTTCATTTTATGAAAAGGAATTACCAGCTAAAAATTTCTAATGTACAAAAATGTAGTTTTTGTGGGCTAATATATAGTAGTTGATTTTGAACTAATCGGAAACTCATAAATAGATAGCAATCCTGTTTAACAATTAATATCTACAGGGCCTGTCCAGACCGTCAACCATTGATAGCAGTAACAAAAAAAAAAAATAATAATTTGATACTTATTTATTATTTTGGGAAACGGGTATGTTTGGTTAAAAAACTAATCTGTAATATATTTTTATTTTTCAAAAAAGCGTTTGAATAAACTTTTTCTGTGTAAGTAAACCTTTTTCGTTTTGAAGATCAATACAGTTCATTAGGAAGAATTAATTGTTCAGAATTCAGATTTATTTCCATGTTCAAATTTTGAAATAAAGTTCTTACATTCATTTCCTCAATTTCTTTATATTGGGTACGAAAATAAAATAAAACGCCCATTTTGAGTAAGCTATAGGATAGCATATAATAAGAAATATGATAGGATATAAGATATAGGATAGGATATTTATTATTTAAATCTACTTGTATAGCGAAATAGAAAATACATAATGTAAAAGGCCATCATCATCATTACAAATAAATATTCAGCCTTTGACTCTAAAATAAATATATGAATTTTTACCGAACTATTTGTCGAATGCTATTTCAATGAGTTGTTATTAAAAAACATATATTACATATACAGGGTCGGAGAGTACCGATGGTCCATCTGCCGTTACGTGAGAGCGATAAAGTAAGTCATAGAAATCCGTGCGATAGAGAAAGATGGCTATAATGAAGGCGTCTAATAGTCACCGCCCATTTCCACAAATAAGAAGTGGATCTTATTTGTGGGAAGGGCGAAACGGGCGGTGACTATGAGACGCCTTCATTATAGCCATCCTTCTCTATCGCATGGATTTCTATGTCTTACTTTATCGCTCTCACGTAACAGCAGATGGACCATCGGTACTTTCCGAACCTGTATTAGCTTTTATATTTTTTACACAATTTTATTCAAATTTAAATTCAAAAATTTCCTTTTTCTAGAAAAATCTTATGAAATAAAGTCGAACAATGCTTTTCGATTATAGGTATGGCCAAAGATAAAATTCCTAACTGCTGATACTGCGGGAAACAGCAACAAACGTCATGTGTTTTTGTATTTATTATATTTAGACGTATCAATTTTAGTTGTCATTTGGGATAACTATTTATTACTAGTTGTTTACTGGTTATTGGGAGTATAACGCAATGTTAGTTGGAGCATGTAATCAATAGAGAAGTTGTTTCTCGCTATATCAGTAGTTAGGAATCTTGTACGAGGGGTTAGATATCGTTTTATGGTATCGAAGAACATTTGTTAAGATTCTTTTAGAAAAAAAGAGCTGAATATGTTTCAGTCAGTTAGATATCAACCCGTTGTGTCGTATTTTCTTTGTTATAAAGTATGCAAATGCAAAAATAAGTGATAACATTTACTAGGCATTTAATTGTTGGTACTTTGGTGATATTCTCATTTCCAGATCTTTTTTTGGGGGCGATCGTTTTTTATCGATCCTCGAAACCTGGTGGGCGGATTCTTGCCTCTTTCTCGAATGCAAATAGGTAAATGTGATTATTGATCGCCTTTCCCATGGCACTAACAATAATGGATACCTGGAGGAGAGAGCGAAGCGCTAGTGGGTTCGTTTCCATCGGTTGCGAGGTGCTCTCCCTAGGGTTATAGTCCATGTTCTAATTTATTCGCCTATCACCTGGATACATCCTCAGAATGGCATTGATTTCATTGCAAGTACCTAGGTTTTTATCCCTTAGGTTCTTCGTTGCACTAAATTGGTGATCCAGTTTTTGATCGATGCACTCGTAACAAATATTTTGACGATGTTCTGAATTGCAAAATGTTTATTTTCGATCAACGAATCGGGAGAAAACTGCTTTTGTTTTTTTTCAGGATTTTTGTCGTACCTATATAGCTTTGCGACTTATTTTCCTTTAAATAAGGCTTTAAGATATTGAAAGACACCAAATACGCCTGAATTTGGGTCGTGTACACCACACTGATCAGAGACTTCCGGTCTGGTTACAAAAGTGCGGGATCCCGAAGTCGACGTTTGATCGGTTGTCATTCTGCACCCCGTGAGGCTTGTTAATTGCGTCGGATTGTCCAGACGTCGTCTGCTGCAGTTTGAGGCTGTGTGGATAGTTTCAACGATTGAATTCGTAAAAATTGCGATTAGTTCAGCGTCTTCACACAGATGGTTTTCAAAAGTTCTGCAAAAGGCCTCGTACCTTAGACTCGAAAGTTGATCAAACAATTTTGTATAACGCTGTGGGAGTATACAAGAATATGGTATTGTGTATTTATTGAAAAAAAAAACAGCAAATTACAAAAGAAAACACTCAACTGTTCATATTAACACAGGCCTCTAGGGTCTACTATTCTTGTCATCGACTAACGTATACGTTAAAATACGGACATTGTTACAAATAGTTTCACATGACTATATTATACAATATATTAGATTCTGCACATTGTTAATCGACGTTGTCATATACCAAAGATGTTAAATGTACCCTTAGGAAATAAATTAAAGGATTTAAGTCTGGTAAACTAGGAGGCTCCGGTTGGTTAAATTGCACTTCGGTTTATCCATCTATTTTGATACACTTTAATCGGGTATTCTTGAGTTAATAGATGGAAATGATAGTTTTACATAATGCATGAACCATAAAACTGTAATGCTTACAATCCCTATAAAGCTGATAGTATTTCAAAAATTTTGAAACTGTTTAGTGACAAATTAAATGAAGCACCTATTTTTCAAGTACTTGTTTTCGATTGATCTTCTACTTCATTAAGTACCTCATCTTTCAAATGAGGTGTTATGAATTTTAGGTCTTCCAATATCAGCATGTCGCTTACAAGCAGTAGATACATTTCACAAAAGTTCCATTTTCTTGTAGCTGCTGATATATGATGCTGATGTTCCGAGAATGTTTCTGTACAAGATACAATTTGTTCAGAATATATTCGGCATGATTCGGCTATATTACCGTCAGTAAGGCGGTAAATAAAATAAATATCTGAATTTGCACGTTGAGGGACTAAAAAATTATCAATTTATAAAAAAGGAATGACTATAGTTTATCAGACAGCAAACAGTGACGTTGATCTAAGATGCCAAAGTAAATATGATTCTTAACGTTCAGAGTTTTTTTCTTTATTAAACATAAAAATGTACTACAACTTATTTGTAGATGTTCTTTCAATTCTAATATGTTAAAAAATGTTTCTAGAAGAATTTTTGAGTCAAAATGTTGGGTTTCTTTAATGAAACCATTTGCATTGAAAAAAAAAGAAATCAATAGTTCACCATATTTTTCTCAAAAAGTGCACACATATATTTAATTACGCTTATATCTGTTTAAAATGTTATTTAAAATATGAGCAATTAAATTTTCCAGAACTACTGTAGTGTAGTAAATTTTCTTGAAATTATCTCCTCCAGTTTGTGCCATTTTCACAGAAAGCATTTTTTATTAATTTAAACTGTGGGAACTTTTTTTCCTTCATTAATGGAACCTACTTAAGAGCTATCCTGTATAAATAAAACATTTTGCGTCCCTGAAGAGAAGCAAAGATGGATGTTTGTCGTAATATTAGTTTTATTTTTGGATATCGTTAAGATGATGGCATATCTTGTTTCCTTAGATGTTAATAATAAAATTAATGTGTCCGGGTGTAAATCAAATCCGAAATAATTTAAATACGTTTATTTGTTCACAAATATTATATAATAAAAAGTTATAAAATGTAAATATATGAAACTAGGTATAAAATACTTTAATAAAATCAATAATACAATAAAAAAGAGAAGATAAAATCTGATATAACTATACATAACGTCAACTGTGTATAAAAAACATTGTCTATGGCGGTATATAAACAAAAAGTTTATATGAAAATATATAGTAATATATATGTCTGTTTTAGTACGTATATTGTGGACTATAGAGTAGGTATCTGTCTTTGAGAGAACACAGTAAACAAAATAATAAATTGGCAGTTATAACCAACATAGCAAGCGAACATACTAAACAATTGAATGAGATCCAAAAAGAATATAAAAATCCCTATACCATGGCAAATCTGACATAAATAAAAAGAATAAGAACATTTACAAAATTCGACAGATTCAAATACTGATTATATTACAATGTTAGTGAAAATGTTTTAGTACAGTCAGAATATTTGATTCAAACTATAAACCGATAAATAAACATTTTTTTGTGTGATATCTCTGTCAGAACACAGTTCTATTTAGTAGTGGTATCACATTTATACGATACATTCGGAATGAATAATTTTCGATGTTTTTAACATTCGTGTTAGTTAAACTGTACTACATCAAGTAACTATGCAATTTTTTCAAAATTGCTAAAACGTACATAAATATTTATAAAATAAACAACAACGCTAAGATGGTAAAATTACAAAATGATTAACAAGATTAGCAAGGAGATTTTTTAAAAATCACTTGCTTTTGTACCCACATTGTAACTCTTAACTAACAATAATTAAACTATGTTTCAATATACAAGATAACATTTTTATTAATACTTTTTTACAAAGTGAGTATTTTAAGGTAAGAAAGGTCATGCTAATGCCTTGTTGTATGGTAAACTGTAGTTTTACTATATGAACTATTATAAAGCAACTAACAAAAAAAAAACTAGGTATAAGCAACTAAAAGAATAGACAAGGTGTATCTAAAAACTAAATCTACAACCTACTATACATATAAAAAATGTGTTTGATACTTTAAATAAATTAATTGTCATTTCCAAGTGTCTTTGCTAAGTTCGTCAATATTTTTAAACACACCTTGTACTTAGAAACAGGGCAGAATAATACTTTTAACATTAGGAAGTATGCTTAATATTAAGTGGAAATTATCTAAATCCACCCTGTATATAACAATGCGTAACTAAATTTACTTTATCGTAGTTAATGATAAATAAATAAGTATCTAAATTTTAACAGTAAATAATAATAATACAGAAATGGCAAGAAAAATTTTAGGCAGATTTTACTTACTTACATCGTTTTTTGAATACAATTTCACATTCAAAAATCACAGCACATAATTATACAAAAAAAAATAACAAAACAAATTATGATTAGGAACAAAATTGCCACGTTTCTTTCATGACAATTATAACGCGTGAAAACTGAGTATTAAATTTCGTTGTTTTAGTTTTAAACCGCAGTAGTAAAATTTGGTTCGAGTACCTACACGGAATGTTAACGACGAATGGAAATCAATAAATAATAAAATAACAATTTGTTACTGAAATGTCGTTAATAATTTTGCATTTAGAGATACCATTAAAGTTAAACAGAACCTAGTTAGTTAGTAAACGTAGTACCTACCTAAAGTTAGACATAGACAATACTTCATATTGTATTGAATCATTTTGTGAAAATAAATTTTAGAGACATATCTCGAAATAATATTAGGCATTTTAAATGTACATTTTGTTTCTAATGAAAATTTTGAGTCTGTCTCAGTATGAAAAATATACATTAACATTTTTTCTATGGAATATGGTGCATTATATATTTTGTCATATTTCAGTGCATTTTTTTTAGGATTACAATGATATTTTGACATTGATTGATGAGTGTATCCAATAGTAAAAAAGATATAGGTACTTAAAGAGAGTGTAGTATACTTTATGACTATTCTTGAATACCGATATATTAGAACAATTTGTTTCATAAGTAAATGACACATGTTCTCTATCCCTAGAATGTGTTGCCCGATTGTTTTATTTCTCTTTTTTTTATTAAAATTCCTTATTATAAGTTAGTTCATACACGTTTTACATTTTCGATATCCTTAAAGACAACAAAGTGATTAAATCAACCTCTATATTTTGATACGTAACCTTCATAAATGTTTACAAATTTCGATTAAATTAAAAATTATTGAAATAGTGAGATTAAGGTTAAAACACAACATTATGTTTCACTGGCAGCGATTGATGTAATTTTTTACGAGATACTATTCAACCAATCAGCGATCGCATTATCTCGAGCGTAGACGTAACGATTTGTCATTGGTTATTGTAAACGAGTCATTAATATTGGATCTATGGATTTATAATCTTTCCGATATCAATTGAAGAACCAAGAGTATGACAGTATGTACAAGGTTCGGTCGCTGATGCAGCAACTCGGCATTGAAATATTTGAAAAACTTGTTCCCATATTTATTTAGCTATACCCATATACAGGTCTGATAGAACTAAACGTGTAGGTGGTAGAAATGTATACGCCCAGTTGAAAAATGCGAGCGCGGGCAAACGAAATACAAATACAGTTGCATTGGGCCACTGGGCAATAAATCTCAGTCGTTGACATGTGGTCGACAAATTGCCCAGCAGTACAGTGCAGCAATGCGTAATTTGGTGTGATTCAGGTAATTTTAATTTGTTATAAGCACCTTCTATTAATCATTGATATTACAATTGCGAAAGGGAGAAATAATATTATTACAAAATTTTGCAATTTGTTTTCAATATTAAATTTTCAGTGTCAGATCATACATGTCCTAATATCCTGTCCTAATGGTGCCACTCTAACACTTAAAAATCATTTTTAATCGTCTAAATTTTAATAGCTGAGGCAAATCTGTTTAGCAGAATTGTCATGTTAATTAAAACGCATTTATGTATAATTAAAAGAATTCAAAATTTGCATTTAAAACTACTTCCCAAAATGCTGATAATTACACTGGTAAATTACAACTGCATTAGTGTAAACTCGTGGCATGATTCTAGTGTCAGTAATTGAATATAATAATAAAATATTTGAAATTTAATCGTCTAAGTATCACATCTGATAGATAAATTACATTTTCACATTAATTATCAATAAATGCAAAACATTACCGACAAACATAAAAGAACAACATTCCGTCAATTTACGTTTTAAAAAGCTACCTAGATTTTGCTTTCGCAGCTGTGACAGTACCAGCCGCTGTAGCGTTTTTCTGAGCAATATGCGTCTGGTAATGCTTAGCCAAATGCGCCTTCTGCCTGAAACTTTTCCCGCACAAACTGCAAGCAAACGGTTTTTCGCCTGTGTGGGTACGAATGTGGACGTTTACGGAGTACTTATCCTTGAAACCCTTAGAACAAATACTGCAGTAGTGTAACGACCTCTCCTTCCTTACACCATTACTCGTTGACGTGGCATTTTGCACCGTTGTTTGAGACTTGTTGCCACTATTTTGCCGTTTGTACTTTTTCGTGGGTTTCGTACTGGTTACCACTGGTGTTGTTATTTGTATCGGTGAACTAAGATTGTATAATATGCCTATTTGGTCGGAGCTAATGGGGCTAATACTATTGACGGTATTTTCTGCAGATGTGTCTATCTGACAATACTGATTTACAGACTCGGCCACCTCGTTCGCTATACGTTTCAGTTTCTCGAAGTCCTCTGGGAAAGAGTGGTCCAGCTGACTCAGTAAGAGGTCATCTACGTTATGCGTACTCGAGGGGTTTTCGGCATCGGCTACGTTTCTGGAAGCGACGTGTTCCTCGAAAACTACCTTGCCGTTAGCGTCTATACCGGCTACAATGGTTGGGATATTGTCTTGTTGCTCCTCTTTCATGTAAATCGTATCTGTTTTGGGAGGTGGCGCCGAGAGAACCCTTCTTAGCTCCGTATTGTTTTCAGCCTTGGTCGTCTTAATATTCCCGTTGTAACGCACAAAAGGTTTCCCTTGTAAAGCGCTGCGTAATAATGAGTCTGGTGATCCGCTACTTGTGTTGTTGTTGTTCGACAGCTTCCAGTCGTTATTGTTGTTGTTGAAGTTGTCGTGCGCCTCGAGCATCGGCGTGTCTATAATCAGAGAGTTTGTTAGCTCGTCCTTATTGTCTGCGAATCCACTATCCTCGTAGGTATAGGTTTCCGATTTTATCAGCCCGTCAGTGTTGGGACTCATAGTACTTTCGTTGTAATTATTGTTATAGTTGTTCATTTGACTGGGCATTATATTTAAAATTGAGTCTATATCTAAGCCTGCTTGAAGATGTTCCATCGAGTTCGGACTTGATATGGACTCCTCTTCCTTGGGTGGTCGGTACCAAGTGGCACTTTGATCGATACCGTTTAATACTGTCAGTGTGTAGATTTGTCCATCCGTAGTACTGTTGTTGTTATTATTATTGTTGTTTTTGCCAGGGCTCAGTTGAACCACGCCATTGGTGTCCTCGGTATTCCAACAATATTTATTTAAGTCTTCTAAAATGGCAGTTTCTATCCTAACTGTTTCTTTGTCGCTCCAGAAGTTAGCGTCAAAGTTGGCCACACCTTCCGAGGTAGTCGTGGGTATGTCGGATACGATCATGTTGTTGTTGGTCTCCTTGGTCTCCTCTGCGCTGTTTCCTAGGAAAGCGTTGACTGTCCGCATCTGCTTCGTGAACTGTTGGATGGAATGAGTGTCGTTTGAATCCGGCGTCACAACAAAATCGAAAAAGTCTGTTTTTACTATATCTTCACTGCGGAAACTTTCTGTTACGTCCATTATCACAGATTCTCGGGGATTCATTAATTTGCTAATATGAGTACTCTATGTTCATTTTCTTTCTCTCTTCTGGGTTTGAGAGCGAAAATCTGCAACAAAAGAAAAGAAGTGTCAGAAGTGTTTGTTCTATGAATATATAAATATTTGTATCATACGAGAGCTGATCGATAAATTGACTTATATCTTCAATGATGGATTAATTCTTGAATTTGTTTAATATTTCATATCGACTGAAATTTATTTGAGAAAATTGGTCGATTTATTTATCAACCCACGTGCCTGTTATATTGTATTTTCTTATTATATCAGTTCGTTGATTTGCATGGGCGAAATTATATTTTTTAAATAATAAACAAGGCTATAAATTATTTAAATTATCATAAATACAGATGGAGGAAGTTAGTACCTTTTTAGACTGTGACACTTATATCGGTATTTTTATAGTGCTTCGAGATACACATTTATATGCATAATTGTACCTGCATAATTTGGGTCATATTAATTAAATAAAAAGAGTCATATTAGTAAGTAACAATAAATAAACCCAGTAATTTTTAAGCATTTCCAATTAAATGATGGCATATTTTCATAAAATATGGATGAAAATGAAATTGATGTATGTATCCTTATTTAATCGATGTTATTTACCGCAACTTCTACATATGAATTTCATGTTTCAATTAGAATATTACAACGTCGTTAGTATACAGTTTAAATTCAGCAAATTGTGATTCTTGACTTATTTCATCTAAGTCTCTCTAAAAAGAAAGTTTAATTTTACCATTCCACCTCATTTTAAACTAAGAAAATTTGCATTCATTAAAAACTAGTTTCTGTTAACCAATTTTCAGCTACAGCTGAGTGGCTACTATAAGTTAGAATAGAATAGAATAGAATATTTATTGGTCTACATACATAACATATTATGGTAGCAAGTCAAAAAAACACACAATCATAAAAACAACAATTTAAGAAAATACAAACAAAGCACTAGACTAATTAAAATACACATTGACCTAACAATAAAAATTACTTTGCAACATAATAAACCTCAGAGTAAAAGCAACCACTAAAAGTCATGAACACTATCCATAAAGTCACTAACGGAACAAAAACATTTTGACAACAAATAATTCTTTATACGTAATTTAAATTTGACAAAACATAATGATTTTACATGTGATGGGAGGACGTTGTACATGTTTAAATTTAAAGAATTTCTCGCAGTCAGTGCTAAGCGATATCGAGGTAGCCGCAAAAATTTAGAAGTACGAGTACAGTAGTTATGTATATCCGATTGAACCGTGTAACTGGCAATATTCTTATGAACATCCAATAAACAGTAATAAACAAATAGCGATGGCAAGGGCACATTTCGACACAGTTGCAATAGTTCACAATTGTCTATATTTTATGAAAATACTTGTCTCTTCTGAAGGAGAATCAGTTCCTAAATAAGTTGAGACTGTGAGTAAAAGAGTAAAATTATCAGGATGCATAAATCACAAAATGTAAAGGCAAATAATTTGAAACATTAATTGTACGATATTTTAAGTTAACAATTATTTTATAAAATACACAAATTAGTTGAATCAAGAGATAGTGTGATCCTAGATTAGTGTGATCGTGTTCTGAGTCAGTAACAAAAATAATCAATAACGCAATCATTAAGTTTTAATTTATCTGTTGAAGTGATGGATTACGTGTAATCATATAAATGCAGTTTTCAGCTTAAATAATTTTAAAGCCATAATGACGCCTCGCAGTGTTGGTCATTTTTAATAATATTAGACTCCATAATCACACTCATTTATTATTTTTCACTGTCTACATGGTAATAATTAAGTGATGCCATGACAACATCCGAAGAAAAAAAATATCCTTGAAAATCAATTTGTTTGCTTCCTTTCAGGATACATTATAAATATTGACACCGTAGTGTAACGCATTAACTTCTCACCACCATGACACCTATCTGAGAAGCAACAGATTATAAATTTGCTGACAATCATACTTTCTCATATCCTGATAGGTAATTTTCTCAGATAATTTGATTATCTATCCTTCCTCAAGATGTTGTTTTTTGTACAATATATTTGCGATCATATCTAAGTTGTTTAATTGGTGTATATAAATTAAAAATACTCATTTTAGGTCATCAAGGATATATTCTTAACGAATACATCTCTAGACTTCTACAGTTTACGATACGATTGATTCGATGGTTAAAAACTTACAAATCCATAGAGGAACAATAGTCGTAATATGAGAAGGACCTTTTACTTAATTTTGATATTTTTATTTCATTTTGATAAGCTGAGTTTCAAATGTAGCGTCTGTTAAAAAAATAACCGAATTTTTTGAATTACGCGCCAATGGAGATATTTAGTGATATGCAGTTGGCAGCATTGCCTAACTTAATTTCTTCTGCAACCATATGTTCTTCTTTCTCTTCTGTTACCATATGTTCTTGGACTGTTGATATCTCATTTAGTTTTCGTGATATTGTTATTTGAGTGTTAAATGTTAGTAACGATTTTTGAATATGCGATACAACGGAAAATTTTGGGTGAAACTTGGGAAAACTTTCACTTTCAACTTTTTCAACAAGCTTACGGATATGAAGCTCTGTGTTACGAACGGTTTTCACGATTTAAAAGTGGTCGTCAGTCAACTGAAGATGATCCTCGACCAGGAAAACCTTCGACTTCAACTGATGTCTCCCACTTTAAAAAGTCAAAAATCTAGTGCATGCAAATTGCCGATTGACTGTAAGAGAAATTGCAGAAGAGGTTGGCATCTGAATTGGACCATATCATGAAGTATTGACAGAAAATATTCCTAAAAACACAGAAATGTCTCAGTATGACCTTAGATAATATGTCTATAAATAAATATAAGTTATTTATTACTAATATTTTTATTTGTTTCTCTATACTTAGCAAGGGTATATGGCATACATAAGAAAAATCTCGAGAAAAATCTCAAGCTGTTTCTTCTAGTTTCAAGTTTGTTATAAATATTATCTATATGCAGTGCTGTGTCTTGTTAATGCCTACATTTTGTCCGAAACTTTTGTCTTATTTGTTTACGTTCTTCCTGCCTTTGCTTATAGAAATATTTTCAGTATTTTTTTAATCGTCTTGTACAGAAATGTATGACTAACTATAATTACTTTAAAAGCTACACAGATTTGGTTCTGAAGGTGATTTAGTGTTACCTTTGCTATTAGGTATCCATCAAAAATTTTGTTACAAGTATTAAATCACTTTTATGGAACCCTAATTAATGATGTTATTTTTCCTTGAATCCATTTTTAATTGCCGTGAAAATATTGCAACAATGGCTATATTGAAGAGCTAAATAACAACCCAATTAACAGAACATTGGACCTGATTTCTTATGGCCAACTGTTCGTCTGTCTACAGTTTCTTATAAATGCAATTACTTTGGTTTTTAAGTCAAAAAGTAGCATATACAAGTATACCGAAGTTCTTAAAATTGAATAAAACATTTTAGACTTAACTGAAAAAAATACTGAAAATGTCCCCAACGTCATCTAGCGGCTAACTGAAGCAACTTCGAATCGAAGTAAGTTGCGTTAAAACGCCATATTTTTGGTTCTTCTAGGCATACGCCTGTTCTTTGCAAATTCATCTACGAATGACTGCATATCTGTATCTGTGTAAATTAGTTTTTATTAAGTATAAATATAATCATTTTCACTGTAATAAACAAGGAATTCCATGATAACTGATAAGTTCATTTTGAACAACAGAATTAATTAAATATTTTTCAATAAGTTAACTGCATGTTAATTTATATTTCTCATGATAAAATTCTTTGGTTAAGCGGATTTCTTCCTACGCTTTACCATATGAGCCCAATAATAATAAATTATGACACGCACCGTTCAGCAACCGTTAATAATAGCTGATAAATGTAATTATCACTAATGAAGAGAAGCTTGTTTCCAAAATGTGTTTTTAAATATTCAGTCTCTGGTCCACTTACAAGGTTTTTGTGCAGGTACTACGATTCGAATATGATTGAATTTATTTTAAAAATTAATATACTTTGACATAGTATATTCTTAGCTAATTTACTTTTACAATACTTTAAATAAATTCAGCAAATTCAAATTAGTTCTAGATATTTTCTTGAATAATTGAAACATATTATGAACTTTTAACCTTTCAGCAATAAGGATTTCGCGACAATTTATCAACTGAAGTAACAGCTGTTTGGTATCTTTAATAAATAACGGTTTCGAAGAAAATAATTATATCAGTGCCCAGTTCTTAGATTTACGTAAAACTTTTGACTGTCACATGAAATTTTAATGAAAAATATATTTTTATGTTCTTTCAAGCGGTAGCATATATCCACTATTTTCAGATTTAACCAAGAGATTTTAGTGTGCTATTTACGAAAATATAAAGTAAAATACATTGAAAGTAAGGTACGGTGTTCCGCAGAGTTCGATTTCAGAGTCCATTCCTCTTTTTAATTTATGTAAATAATCTAACATTTTGGTAGTGTCACTGCAACGAATTCAAATTTATCTTACATTTAATATTGCGATTCTTAGCAAATGACTGTTTTTTCATTAATAAAATAACTGTTAATATGTTCAAGACTAAAAAAATTATTTACTACCTACTTTATCTTCTCCGAAATTTGATAAAAACAGTTTCTTTATCGGTTCTAAAAACTTCGTATCTCAGATTGATTCATTCGATTATATCTTACGCTATTATAGTATGGAAATATGCAACACATGTGAAGCTACTGGATGAGAATTTAGAAAAATTGTTATAATTAATTAAGTTTAATATTTAAAGTAACAAGTAACGTAAAATTTTGACTTTTTATAGACAGCCATTTGGCTATATATCGAAAATCAAGAGATATAAGAAAATTGGGCAATTAGATTTGTGTACCAAGAAAATGATTTATGACAGTTTTTTACATGTACATTTCAAGGGTTCAGGCAGGTATAACAAATACAAAATTAATTCAAATTAAAATAAACGCGTACGTAGCGAGTAATAAAAATTCCATGCATTAAGATTCGTTCCACTTCTGTGCCGAGAATAACCTGGTGGTTATGCTATGAAGAGTATCAATCAATATTTAAGCTGTTCCTTTGAAATCAAATATAAGTCACTAATTAAAGTGAAAGTGAATGTTGGTATCTTAATTTTATGTATCGTTTTTTATTTTCAACGATACTAATTTGAATTAACACGAATGTGCTTTTCTATTTTCATTTCTTCAATCATCACTCTGTCTTCAGTAACTGTGTACGAGTAGGTAAAAGAGGCATACAAAAAGGAGAAATATTTTTATTGCTTTGAAGGCAAGTAAAATTATTTGAAATTTTGTATCAAAATCAGATTGTGTAATTTTAGGTAAAGGATATAGATACATGTCATCGATTTGAAGTCTGCAACCCAAGAATTTTCTTTTCAAAATTTAAAAAAGTGGATTAATTGTTAATTAAAAT
This sequence comes from Anoplophora glabripennis, assembly GCF_000390285.2. NCBI lineage: Eukaryota > Metazoa > Arthropoda > Insecta > Coleoptera > Cerambycidae > Anoplophora > Anoplophora glabripennis. The sequence goes on from NW_019416483.1 coordinate 862,948, forward strand.
TTACATTTGATGACCATCTGTGCAATATTTGGTTTTTTCTCACCTTAATAATTTTTAAAAATAATGTAAATTTAATTAAGAAAAATTTCTGGTTTTGCAAATCCTTATCAAATAACTGTTACAATGTTGGTTTGAAGAGATTTTGGCACTTATATTTGTATGTCACTTAACTATAAAGTGGTAATCATTTAAGAGTATTCTAAACAAGTATAACTTGTACAGTTAGCCAACATCCGGGTTCGATCCCCTGTAAAACAACTGTCCTATTCACAGACTGGAATTTTTCAGTTACAAAAATACTCTCATATGCTGATGCTGATTTATACCTCGATATTTGTTACATCTGTTTGGGTAGTTATTTGTGGAAAAATACGAGTCCCCACATTATCTAATATTCAATATAATTTAAAGGTGTAAAAAGATTCAATTCAGTGCAATAATATACGGGGTGTCCCGGATTTTAATACAAAAATTTCGGAATCATAAAGTAGAAATAATTGTTTTTCGAAATTTTAACCCCTATTGAGATATAGAGTCAAAGTTAAAAGAAACTGTTATATGTATTTCTAAATATGTTTTAAATATATCCAAATATGAAATAGAAGTTTTGTGAGCACAGTATATGGAAGAAGTGGTACTCAACATGAAAAAAATTAATTTCTACTTTTGAAATTTTTAAAATGCAAATTTTATTTTGAATGGAAATAATCTCTTAACTTTTTTGCATATCTTTTTCCGTTTTGGTAAAAAATAACAATTTGTAAAAATGATGCATTTAAATAAAACTAGTTTTTTAATTAATGACATTGTAGGGGACAAATACTATACTAAGATAAATGTAAAATTTACATGAACGATGTTACAAAATATTTTTAATATTTTATTATTTTTATTTATATATTTATTTATTTTTTAACTAATAGGTTTTTTTTCACGCATTTTCTGACCCCTTTAAAGATTCGGGTATACTAATGAGTCTGCTGATACTCTGCTTATATCTACCAAAACGGTAAAAACTATCCAAGAATGCCAACAGACCTTTTTCATTAAAAATAGAATTTGAATTCCACTAATGACAAAAATTATTTTTATATTGCCATCCTTCATATTAAATTAGAAGAAAAAAATGCCGAACAGTTTTAATTTTTTAACTTTAACAATACTTATGTATCTCGGAAACAAACTATTCTTCGGCAAAATCTTACATGAACCATCTTCTTTAATTTTTATAGTAGACTTCATTAGTGATGTTTAGCTGATTGGCAACTAAACATCCTGTATTTTCTCTTGAAGGTTTCATTTTTTCTGTGCGTTGTAATTTTTTAAAAGGATGTGATATTTTTTTATATATTCTGATGAAATGAAGATATTGGAACGAAATTTTGGGTGCACTATACATGAATGTGCATCACATCAGTGGCGCAGATAACGTCTGCGGTTTGTCCTTACAAAATCGTGACCCCCCATTGGGAATTAATATTTGTTGTTATTTGCGAAATGCAAATCATATTTCGAAAGAAAATGGTCTCTAAACTCTTCTGCACTACTGTTTTAGTAGAAATTCGGATAGGTGATGATAGGTTTAGATAAATGTGGAATTTATACAAGGCGATCTGCAGTTGTCTCGTGATATTTTCAGGAAGAATGGTCCTTCAAAAAAGGAAACCTTTCTGAAATTTTCTGAAAATTAATAATAAGGGATATGTACACATGCTTTTAAAAAGGAATGATAGATATATATTATACTGGACTTTAATTTGCACAGTAGATATCCGTATGTTGAGTAAATGGTCGTTAGGGTGTAACTATCATCATTTTATTTGTTTACAGGGCGGCCAAATTAAAACGAAACAGAGCCATTTTCAGGAACTGCGTCAAGATTGTAGAAAAACGCTCAGACCCGTCGATTTTAGATTAAAGGGGCACATTCTTTGCTGGTATTTTTGATTCCGCCACTTTCACCCCCAAGCAAGGGTAAGCATCACCCCAAAATATTTAAATGGCATTGGGGGTTGAGTAATATTTCTTTTGAAAGCTCTTTACAACAGACTTTAAATTTTATAAGTGTGCCCAATACTTTTTAAGAATTTTTATTTTAAAGTTGAAACTTATGTACAAACAATTAGTAACGGTAAAAATGTCAGACATTCGAGTTAAGTACGTCAATGGTATAAATTTACAAAAATCACAATTGTAAAAAACAGAAATGAATGCTATACACACACAAGTTTGCGAAATAATGAGTGAGCGAGCAGAGAACGATCCACAATTCTTTTTTAACATCTTTTTTTCTGATGAATGCAGTTTTTTCTTGAACGGGACGGTAAATCGTCACAATTTCCGCTATTGGTCCGGAAACCAGAAAAATTAAATGTACGGGCTGGAATTTTCAGTGACCGGATGGAGGGTCCTTTTTTCTACCTGGTAATTTGACTGGCCAAATGTATTTGCAATTACTGGGAGACGCTGTTGACCCTGCCTTGACTGATATTATTGAAAATATTCCAAAGTATGATGAAGATCATCTGATTTTTCAACGGGACGGTGCTCTTCCGCATTATGCGTTAATTGTCCGTCAGTATTTGGAATAACGTTTTTTACGGAATTGGATTGGGAGAAGAGGCAGCATTGAGTGGCCTCCACGATCACCGGATTTATCGCCCCTTGATTTCTTTTTGTGGGGATACCTAAAAAGTAAAATCTATAAAACACAGCCAGCGTCGCTGGAAGATTTGCGTCGAAGGATAGTCGACGAATGCCGTCGAATCACTCCGGAAATGCTTCGGAATGTGCGCGAACGTTTCGAACAAAATCTTTATTCTTGTATGGAAGCGGGCGGTCATCAGTTTGAACATTTAATCGACTAAGTAGTAAGTAAGCAAATAAACATAATTTAAATTTTAAAATGTAAATTTATTTCAAAGTATTGGGCCGAATTATAAAATTTAAAGTCTATTGTAAAGAGAATTGTAAGAGCTTTCAAAAGAAATATTACTCAACCCCCAATGCCATTTAAAAATTTTGGATGATGCTTACTCTTGCTTGGGGGTGAAAGTGGCGGAGTGGTAATTGCACAAGGTGATATATTTCGATATTAAAATATTTTCATTATACCTAGTGCTATTTCCTTCGCTCAAAACAAATTTATATATTTTTTTCAAATATTAATCAACTAAGGACACCATATTTTTAACTACACATAAGTCTATCAAATTTTCCACTCGTGAAAAAAATGTTAGTTTACACACTTGTTGTGTTTGTATAACTATTTTATTATTTCGATTCGCTCTTCTTTCTCATTGTACTCCAATGCGTCCATTCTGCTCTATTTTAGAAAATGTATCTCTTATATATTCCGATTTGACAGATACAAATTTTCCTCGTACCGCACAATTTTTTACAACAGCAAGAGAGCATAGAGCCTGTTTGCGGGCAAATTAAAGTATTCGTTATATTTTCTCATTTGCACACAATGGATATTGTTCAACAGCGTACCTTGTCTACAACAGGTAGCTTAGAACATAACACAACTCAACACCATGCCTGGCTGAAATTTCCAAACTCTTTAGATATTACAGGTAAAATAGAAACATTTTTTTTCTATTGTAACTCGATTATACAGTAGTACATGTCAAATACGTTATACCGATATGGCAATGTCGGCCAGAAATAACACCTGATAATGTTGTTATGGAAAATACAGATTGCAGTTGGATTTACTGTTTAAGCACAAAATAGACGTATGTTCTAATCTGTTTTAATTAAAAATATCTTTTATGCCAAATATCACAACATTGTGAAAAGAATCAAAAGTATCCTTCGAAATTATTAAATATGAAAATTGCATTGTATATCTACTTATTTCAAATATCTGTTTACTACTGAATATAATTCTATTATACAGGGTTATTCACAACTTATCCAAAAAAATGGGATAGATGTGTCATGAAAAATGGAGTTAATATCGTAATTTTTTTTTATAAAATCCTTATAGTTTCCGAGAAAAAAAATTACACAGCCCCACAAAAGAAAGTATCGGATCTGGTATTCAGACCCATGTATTTTCATGTATTTTTTCCCGCTGAATCCGAATCTGCCTTCAGATTTGGCCCAACGGATCTGAGTTTTCGGCAAAATTAAAAAAATAGGTCAAAATTTACAAAAAACGTAATTTACGATCGAAAGTTATAAAAAATCAAATTATTCTACCAGCTCACTAGACATATGATTTTTCACTCGTTTAATTCCAATTTATCATCATAGAGTCAGACAAGCTGGTCTAATTTCATTCAAAAATAGAAAATAAATCAAAATGCTTAAAAACCCCATTTTCATGGCATAATTCGTGTTGCAGAGTTCTGGATCCATCTTTTTATCCACCCACCCATTTATGAATTCATACATCTTTCTATCCAGTCGTTGCATGAATATGCATATTAATTCATCCGCCTGTACCACCTATAAAACCCACCCATCCATCCATCTATCCTTCTACTTTTTGTGCTGAGAGATGAGATAACAGCCTAGAAGATTGAGAATGCAATAAAACTTGTAGTATACTCTACTTTCTAAACAAAAGAAAACGATATCTACAAATCATTCTTATTTTTTTGCTATAGCACATTATAATGTGTTCTCTTTTCTTCAAAGGATCTATGCACAGGGTTACGCTTTCGTTTAGTCCTTCTATTTTTCGTCTCTCTTTTTAAAAACCACCAGAACCAGAAAGATGTATTAATTCATAAATGGGTGGGTGGATAAAAAGATGGATCCAGAACTCTGCAACACGAATTATGCCATGAAAATGGCGTTTTTAAGCATTTTGATCTATTTTCGGTTTTTTAATGAAATTGGACCATCTTGTCTGACTCAATGATGATAAATTGGAATTAAACGAGTGAAAAATCATACGTCTAGTGAGCTGGTAGAATAAATTGATTTTTTATAACTTTCGTCGATCGTAAATGACGTTTTTGGTGAATTTTGAACTGGTTTTTTTTTAATTTTTCCGAAAACTCAGACCCTTGGGCCAAATCTGAAGGCAGATTCCGATTTAGCGGAAGAAAATACATGGAAATACATGGGTCTGAATACCAGATCCAATACTTTCTTTTTGTGGGGTTGTGTTATTAAAGTTATATTTACAACCCTTACATCGCTGGGCTATTGTAGTCTCTAGCGTCATTTTCGTTGTGCGCAGGTACCCAACGCGCTCTCTCCCCACGTGGCCCCAAACGATTCCGAATATTGAAATCCGATTTTAATACATGTTAACGTTTTTGCGATAGTGTTTAGATTAGTTTTTCAAGTGTCAAAAATGGCTTACGTGTATAGCAACTTGGAGTTGATGGATAATGTTGTGATTTATGGTGTATTTGTGTTATGGTGAAGGAAGACAACATTTGTATTAGTTCGTAGAAATTGGTTAAGACGAGCCCAAATGTCACACTTCGACGGACAAAATTTTGAACAGTTGTTATAAAATTTTATTTATTTCTTTCCTTGAGAAAGAAATTTTTTAATTTTTTTTGTCCGTTCATTTTTTATTACACTTTGCCGCCATGCCGGTCGCCGACTGCAAATTTTGCCTTGTGCAGTCTTTACAGTGGACAAGTTTCCAGTGCTGTGCAAAATTATATTTTCAAATCATTTTCGTACTTTTTTGATTTTTTTTACAAAATTGTATTTGTAAGAGTCCCCTGTACAATCAATTTTTTTTTTAATCTGAATCACCCTATATACATATTAATGGCATATAGTTGTGTAGTAAATAATATTTAAATTAATTTTTGTAAGTATTAGGGAAATATGGGGTTGTGTATTAATTATCTTAGTTAGCTTCTCAAAGTTAAAGGGCTTAAAGATGTTGGGGTGTAATTCAATTCTGGACGAAGCACGTAGTTCTCAGAGTAGTTGTTCTCTACGAGATCGTTAGTTATAAGTTTATTGTGCAATAGTAGTCATGTTGCCCGTGGATTAGTAGGTCGCTCTGTGCCAGTAAGCACAATGCTATCCATTTCACTGGTCCATTTTTCTTCACGATTTTGTACTTTGAAACTAATTAATTTAAAATATTCTATTATAACATATTTTCTGTGTGGAACTTATAGAACCTACTTTGCTAATGTTATGTATTAGGAATATAATACTAGCAATTTTAAAAGTGGAATGATTAAACTATTGATTAAAATATTTGCTACCCATTTTTGCTAGAATACCTCACCTACATCGGAGGTAAATGAGAAAATATCTATACTTTTCTTAAGAACGGCGAAAAGCTAGAGAAATATTACAAAATTATCGTTATTCAAATTCAGATATACTGGTAAAATTAGCATTACATATTACTATAATATATAGTTATATTATAACATGTGTATATTAGGTGTCGGCATGCTTTAGAGGTTGTTACACATTCTCAGACATGCACAGAATGTTTTGGAATTCACCTAAATAAGGAGTGAAACTTAATTGACAGAACGCCCACATATTGCAACTTCGCCGTTAGCTCGCAACTGATCTATTTCTGTTCTTCCAACTCCGATTGAATGCTGTACCAGTAAATAACGATACAGCACGGGTGATAACATTAAAATACTGTTTCAGTTAATACTTTTATCTCTGAAATTGGACACATTAAAATCTGCATTTATAATTACTACATGGTAGCAGCGATATCGTGACAAGCTCTTCAAAATAAACGAAAAAAAGGCAATGTTTTGAATACTGTCATCAAATGATTGTAGGTGAAAGTTAATTACTTATGTTGCCACTAAATTATGGAGATGCTTCTTATTCACTTGTCTACCTCTAATTGGAGTTAATGAGGCTTATTGCACTTTTAATTATATGGGGTGACTCACATACTTCTACCGCAAACATCTTAAGGGGGATATTAAATGAGCATTAAAAGATTTACTCCCTTTTTTTAATCAATAAGTAGACAAAGTCATTTGAACATTTAGACCAAAATTTTTTTTCTATACAATATTTAAACGGTTTGTAATTTTCTATTTTTTTTTTGCCAAGCTATATATTATTGACTGGCGTTCGACTGATATTCTCAAATGTTCAGAAATTCCAGGACTGGTCTTTAAAAATTTAATTTGAAAAGTATATATAAGAAAATTATCTTGTATGCGTTTTTTGAACAGAATTATGAATTTTAAAAATCGACAAATGGGTTTTAAAAGTTATGTATTTTATATTTTTGTCACACTTGCTGCTTTAAAACAACATTAAAAAATAAAACTACACTAAACAAGACGAATTAAAAAATCAAAGAAAAACTAGAAGTTTATTAATAACTGCAAGTGCCAGAAAATGTTAAAAAGAGATACTGAGCTTTCCTTACCGTCGTTTTCTTTAATTTTTATTATCACTTTAATTTTTTCCGTATTATGTTATACATAGTTTAGACTTTTGTAACGGAAATGGTAGAGCTGCTATTAGAGAATATTAAATATTTTCCGAGAGTTGTATTCTAAGTCATCCAATGTTTATATTACTTTTTATCTATCTGCGAGAAAAGGGTATATTCCTGAGTTATACAGTGTTGTAACCCTATTAGTGCTAATCATTTGATCATTCGGAAATCAATAACTGACACATTTAACAATTAAACAACAAAAATGTATAGGGGCAGCTGGGTTTCACTTTGTAAATCTATCGTTACTTTTAAAAATTTCTATGTTTTCCTTTGGTTTCTGAATTTATCTTCTTTTGTATTCTTCCAGTTTTCCAAGACTGAATTTTTTTCTTATCGCACATACAAATTTATTTCATAAATTCAAAGACGCATGAGATTTTTTTTAAATAAACTTGGAAGTTTTTCGATTTATTGTAATAGTATTTTAAAAATCATTAAATACTGTCCTGTATATTAGATAAAATGACAGCAGTAGTGTAATTGAAACAAGAACTAATAACAATTGCATGTGTTTGCTTTTGAAAGTTACATAATAAATTTGGTATTATTTATACTGAAATCTCAGTTTTGATTAAAATTAAACATTTATTAAAAAAATTATCAGCACTTGTGTCAAATATATCAAACAAATAAATTTGATTGCCCATTTGTCCACGTTTAAGATTTCTGTTACAAATCTAATATTTTTTTTTAATCCAGGTCCTGGAATTTCTTATTATTTTGGAATATTAGTTGAATGTTAGCCAACAGTTCATAGTTTCACAAAAATATAGTGAATTTGAACAAACCGTTCAAATATTGTATAGAAAATAATTTTAGGTCTTAATCTACAAATACCTAAGTTTTAATCGTTATTTGATTTTTCCTTCAATGAACTCTATTTTCAGTAGAAGTACGTAAAATTCCTCGTGATGATGATGAACTGTATATCTTACGAAAAAGTACAAGACATAAACACTTGCTTCTACATCTCTAAGTAGGACACATTGCTGGAACTAAATCATCAAATATGTATTAGAAGAAAGTGTCTACTTAGTATATATATTTTTTCCAATTTATAGCGTAGTTTTTGCCAATATAAATAAAGGTATTTTGCTAGGTTTCGTATTATTGAGGTAATAGATTTGTTTCTGATTTGTAACTATCACAAATATTTGACCAATTGATTCGTGATCTTTGACTCTTTGAAAATACGAGACAGTAGCCGAATATGTACCTAAATAAACCTAATATAACATTTGATAGAGCGATGATGTCTTAGATTTACTTAGATTTCCTTTAACGCTATTTATGATAATGTAGATGTCTTTTCTTCCAAGTATTTTTTAACGAATAATAAAGATATTAATAGAATTTTGTGACATTAATGACAAATCCTAGTAAGGGAAAAATAAAATAAACAAAACCAAACATCTAACAATAGATATAATAGATAAAAATATATATCGCAAACATAACTGTTATAAAAAATGTATACCTATACACACATTATTTTCTGAAGATAAATAATATTTTTTTAATGCATTACTATCAAATACTAGCTATACCCACACTGTTTTTTTTTTTCAAATTTCAGTAACAGATTTTTAATAGAATACGAAGTTAGCAGTACTTAAATAAGTATTTATAATTAATAGTATGTAATTAATAGTATGTACTAGGTAATTCAATGCCTTTAACAATAATAAAAGTTAAATAAGTTATTAACATATTAAGAACTATTAAGTAATTTATAATGCGTGATTATTTCGCAGCAAACACAATTACTATTTAATTGTTTAGTTTGCATAAGATTAAAAAATATTCCACCAATTCTTTTTTCTTCTTTTTTATGATCGATTTACTCGATGCTCTTTAAGATAATAACGGAAAAATTAACATGTTAATAACTATATTAATTATTTTTCCACGATGTTTCAAGGCAAAATCAAGATAATGCATAACTTGGAAAAAAATGGTATTTATAAAATTACACCCTTGCTAATGTACAAAGCAAAATCTTAAAATATAAACTTAAGATGTTTTTGCGTTATAATGCAACCAAATATATTTTTTGTCAAATTGCTGGAGTTTAAATAAAAAACAATTGCAATTCTGCTAAAGCATCAGCCCGTGGTAATTTTACATATATCCAACTTTTTACTTCGAAATGTGCAAGTCAGCAAGTCATGTACTGAGGTGGTCTTTTTTTGCATGCCGAATTGCTGGTAACCCGAAGACATTTCGAAGAATTCATCGTTAGTAGAACATAAAGCAGAAATCCCAGCCTCAAAATTGTGTCAGAGGTAAATTTTACGTGTATAATAATAATACAACTCTATATGTTATTTGGCAATTCGGATTTCCTATAATTGAAGACTGATGAGAGAACTAGGCAAGTCCGATTTTTTATTAAAACCAAGTTTTTTGCACTAATATAATAGCACATGGAACATAATTTGGTGTAAAAATTGGATAAGTTGTCATTGCACCATAATATGCAAGATCTTAATTAAATACGTAGAAAAACTTTCATTTTTTATTAGTTCTTTGAATGGTTTAAAAAAATAAATTATTATATGTACATGTGTGTCCACCAATAGATTTTCGAGTTGGATTAATATCAGGCACATATATTCCGGGAGTTACATTCATTTTGAAAATTTGTTATAATTTCTAAGGATATTTCCGAGAAAAAATACCTATATCTTTCTTTTTATTTGAAAAGTGAACCATTTCTTATTTATACGTCATAGGTTTATGAAATATAACGCAAAAAATGTTTAAGCAACGTGACAAAATGACAATTCCTATTTACTAATTGACGTGTTTTAGCGTTTTCGTGAAAACGCAACACAAAATAAATACGAATTTTTTGCGTTACTTCTGGGATACACTGTATATATTTTTTAACATCCATTAAATTTACTTCATTAAATCTAACATAACTTTAAAACTAGTAGTTTCGTAAAAAAAATATTATTATTGCTATTCCAAGTAAAATTTCATAAACTTTTTTTTGATGTTAAACTACTACTCATTTGAGGAAAAGTTTTTTTACATTCTGTTAAGTGGTAAGGTCGATAAGAATTAAAAAAAATAAATAGAAAGCAATTCGCATTTCGAATAAAATAGAAAAAAAATCTCATTTCTTGGAATCGCCACAAGAAGTTACAGTGACTGAATTTTCAAAATATCCTTTTACTCGTATTTATATCCGAATTCAGTGAACTTTTACACATCATCAGTCAAAGTTTCGTCATTTTATATCAAACGCCTTCTGAGGTATTTTACAAAAGGTAACTTTTTTAATTTCAACAAAAATAAGTAGGTACAACAAAATAGAGTATGGAAATATCCGTTATTTATGTTGTTATTTGTATAACTATAATTGTTTTATTTTTTCCAGCAAATGTGCAAACTAAGTAAACGTTATTTATAACGAGCAAAAACATATTGGCATAAGAACCAGACAAGTTAAAAATTTCGAAAGATGTTTTGTCTCTCCTATCATTATTTTGTATTTAAGTTTTTAATATTTAAACAAAATAAAAGGAAACTTAACCAGTATTTTAATTAATTTATTATTAAAATTAATTTAAAAAAATGGACTTAGCCGGTTCTTGTACCACACTCTTCAATCATAAATATGGAAAATTATTATTCTCTCATGCAAGCATATTTTATAAATAAATTATACCTAAATATATTTATTTCGTCATAATATTCTGTAGGTACTACCTTGAATTTGGCCACCTAATACTCGATAAATATGAACAACTTCCAGCTATTATAAATCTTTCTCGCTATCTATACGAATTCACTGATTATGTTTTAACATTTTCACATATTCTTTATTTATTATTCCGTTACATACATTACTCATGCAAAGTTCAGTCAGAAAATAAAAATTTATAGCTTTCTAGTAGCTTACTACTCTTGCCACAAAAAAACATAAATACTGGAAGAGACACGTTAATTGATTATTTTAAAATTAACTAAACACAGATTTTTATTATAAGTGGATCAAGATCGTGGTAATAAATAACTCATATCGATGGTTACGAAATTAGAAAAGTAACAGAGTTCACGATGATTCGAATATATAAAAATAAACCTGAATTGAAATGAAAGTCATTATTAACGTAACATCCGATTCCACTGCATGGTACGTACACCATGTAAAAAACGTTAGAAAAACTGACATACATTCCAACAAGTGCTCCACATGTATGCCGGGTATTTTTCACATTTTACGACATCTCGCTAGTTTATCTTTCGACCACGCAAAACATGTAAGACAACAGTGAAAAAGTGAAAACGCTGCTAACCTTTATTTAGACGTAATTAACTTATATAATAGATCTTGTGATAAAGTTGGTTACTAACCCTCTGTCTCTGTTTGACGGCAGTTTAATTGGTTTAACTGTACCTATCATTAAAAAAGTATGTTCACTTATATTGCCCGAAAGATTTTTTTTTCTTATAAATAAAATAGTCTGTATATTTCCGTTGTGCTAGGGCGTCTGTAAAACTTGACAACAAACTGAAACAGAAGATACTAAGTTTGATTAGTTTCCTCTAAACCTGACAGGTTTCTAAAAGGCGGTGTAGTGCCGAAAATATATATTTTTTAAATATGTAACCCCAAATTAGCTTATCTAATCGAAATAAAACTGACAAATATATTTAATTCGTTAATTATAACTAATTAATTATATTAAAATATAACAATTATGGAGGATTAACTTTTCTGCATATACAGATTTTTTTTAAAGAAAAGTGCATTCTTTGAAAGAGGGTACCATAATGAGCAACTTTTATTAAGCAAATGATGGTCTAAATGCTTCTGTTTTCGAGAAAATTAATAAAGAAATTTAACCATAAATGTAAGCCGACCCTGTGCATCTTGTGCACGTGCGTTGTGTGTTGCAGTATTACTTAGCCGGCGTATAAACCGCACCAGCACCATGTGGCGTGTACTACGGGAACTTTAAATACATCGCTATCATGTACAAAGGGTCCAGGCATTAAATAAGAATGATTATCAGCCCCGTGTGCAATTTTGCCAGTGGCATCGACATCAAATAGCACAAGATCCGGATTTTACAAGCAAGGTGCTTTTTACGAATGGATGTTGTTTCACTAGAGACGGCATACTAAATTTTCACAACATTCACTATTGGTGTGATGCAAATCCTCTCGTTGTACAGTTCCAGCGACGGTTTTCGGTGAATGTCTGGTGTGATGTTTTTGGTGACAAAATTTTGACCGTCGTTTAAAAGTATGTTTATTAGCACATGGAAACATCTTGAACAGTGTTTGCAGAGAATATCGTCTATTGGTAAGTGAAAAACAATTGACTTGAAATTTACTAAATGTTTCACAATAATGTTTACATTTTTTCCGTAGGACAAGTCTGCCGCGTGCATACGTAGTGTGCATCAGCAGGTTAAGCCCTGTCGTCACGTTGTGATGAAACTCCCCACTATTAATACTCGCTGTATTTTGAAAACTGTTAATCTTACGCCCCTGTAATATACAACTTTTTTGTTCATTTAAGATTACTCTATCTTATGCTAAAGTAATGGTAGTCAAACTTCTTACACCCTGTAGTGCCGAGAATGAAGGCGTTACTGAGAATTTCTTTATTCAATAAAAATCAGTGAAGTAACAATTTTTATTTAATAGCTTCTTAAGCAGTATAATAGTTCGCTTGTTAGATATCGATAATCTGCACCGTTTTCAAAAAAATTGGCAATAAACGGTTTCATGAAACTAATTATACAGATTACAAAAATAAAAAATGTAATTCTAAAGTTTGCTGATATATGTTATATCAGTTAAAATGAGAATAAAAGTTAACTGGCTTTGAAACTCTATGATATAATAACAACAATAATTAAAAATTATTCAATCCATCAATCTTTTGATTTTCAAAATTTTTATTAATATGCACAAAACTTTTATTGCTAATTATGAAAAAATACTATAATTTTATGTCTTCTGGTCTAGGATTAGGTAGTTTTAGGAAATTTTGCGTTATCACTAGCAAAAGCATTATTGCATCTAAATTGCTGTTAAGTTGTTTTTAAAAATATGTATTTATTATTAGTTCCGAAAAATACATGAAAGATTATGATATTTAACAATTTCACTATATTTGGTGACCACTGCATATTTTAATATTAAAACAGTTAAAAATTTATACATTCAAATGCTGTTCGAGCAAATAACTTTCTATCGGATTTTTCCAGATTCAGTCAACAATAATAGTCAATTAAGGAGATCTATACAACCTCATAACCTATATGCAAAAAAACGTGCTCATTATATCCGGAAAAGATAAAGGTGAAAAATTTTATCTAAGCAAATGCATAACCATTAGCATGAATCTAACTAATAATGCAGTTAATTAAAAGTTGCTTTCATATGACCAAATTTCGGTACCAAATAAGGCTTCCAAGCGATTTCCATTAATGAATTTATCAGCATCCAAGATCTGTTCTTGCACAACATTTTAATTTGTCTAGATATCACTGTCTGTAGATAACATTACAATTTATTTCTCGTTTTACCCATTACTTTATGGTCGATTCAAAGTTCAGTTTAGTTCAGTAATAGTTATTTCGAAACTAATAAATATGCAATAAGCCCTGTTTCTAATATGACTGAAACAAAATTCAATTTCCTATGGAGCTGCTGCAAGAACTGTTACATAAATGCGTTTTAATGAAATTTTATAAGCCGGTTTGGCTTATGGTACCTACTAATTACGATCTTTCCACGTCTACTAGCACAGAAACAATTTCAAACTTGTCAGTTATAATTAGTCGGTCGGTAATATTAATATTATATTTAGCTCGGCAACTTGTTCTCAAGAATATTTAGTAGCTTTAAGTAAGCATACATGAGCATAAAGCAGTACTGTGAACAATGCTATTTTATTTATATACAGGGTGTCCCAGAAAGTAACATGAAATGACCATATATTTATCTCGTCGAAAGTAACAACTTTTGTCCATTTTTTTTTCTAAATTTTCCATTCTGATCCAATATTTATGTGTTTCGTAGTGACTTTAATCCGTAAATCTTGAGTCCAAACAAAATGAAATATTTGTAATAAGTAGCAGAAGAATATTTAATTAATGTAACATTAATTTGCTTAGAACCATCAGAAACTTTTGTGATGATGTAAGTAAAAGTAACTTTAGGGATTTTTGAAATTAAAAATCTCTCTACGTAATTTTAGTCCGCATCACTTAAAATCCCAGTGGTATGTCAAATTTCATGATTTTCTAAAGCAGAATGTTTTTTCACAGATTTAAAATGTATTAAAGTTCTATTTCATTTTAAAAGTCTAGAGAACGCAGAAAATATATGTGAAATGAACAATTATTCAATAACTTGCTATTGATTATAATTGGTAAATAATGGAGTCTGCTAATATGAGCCTAAAATAAAAAAAAGTCGATTCTACCTATGCAAATTGGACAAATAATTTTGCTCCTTTCTAAATGCAATATACAGGGTGTCCGGAAAGGTCATGTTAAAAATGAAGGGATATACAGGGGAGGTCAAAATAGTTGTAGTACTGTACTGTAGTACTACTGAAAAACAAATTCCAGTTATAACTTCTAAGTCGTTACTATGACAACAATGAAATTTGGGAAATTAAAGTAACTCATGGTAATGTTCATTTCCAAGTATAAACTAATATTTATGCCTGGATTATACAGAAGCAGACGAAATTATCCATTTAAATTTATACCTACATCTTTGACACCGTTGCCAAATTTGACATTTTCTTTCTTAGTTCAATTCCTCTCTCACTTTGTTTAAAAAAAGGTATACCGTATATCAGTCGATATCTTGGGGAGGATTTATCTATGAAGAATTTGCAGATATTCATCTAATGTAGAATGTAATGCTTCTGAAGCTATTCGGATTTACGCCAACCGTTTTCCAAATAGAATTTGCATAATTATGAAGTGACGAAAACCCCCATGCTATTATTCAAACAAAACACCAATAAAAATTTATGATTAATGTATGGATGGAAATAATTGGAAACTACTTAGTGGGACCACATATCATTGATGACATTTTAAATGGGGATAAATAAATATATTTACTGCAAGAACACCTTAACCCGTTATTGGAAGACGTCCCTTTAAATATTTGAAAGAACATGTGGCTTTGCCCCATGGTGCACCACCCCATTTTAGGAGGGCATAAAAACATAAAAAACATAAAACACACCACAGAAATGAGACAACCCCCAAATCCAAAGCCAAAGGCTGTGCGGAAGGGGGCTACACTTGAAAAAACGCGGACAAACACCCATTATCCATCGACATTGCCAGTGCCGACACCGGGGATCGAACCCGGACCAGAATAGGAAGCCTGGCCGACAAANGCTTATGGTACCTACTAATTACGATCTTTCCACGTCTACTAGCACAGAAACAATTTCAAACTTGTCAGTTATAATTAGTCGGTCGGTAATATTAATATTATATTTAGCTCGGCAACCTGTTCTCAAGAATATTTAGTAGCTTTAAGTAAGCATACATGAGCATAAATCAGTACTGTGGACAATGCGATTTCATTTATTTACAGGGTGTCCCAGAAAGTAACATGAAATGACCATATATTTATCTCGTCGAAAGTAACAACTTTTGTCAATTTTTTTTCTAAATTTTCGATTCTGATCCAATATTTATGTGTTTCGTAGTGACTTTAATCCGTAAATCTTGAGTCCAAACAAAATGAAATATTTGTAATAAGTAGCAGAAGAATATTTAATTAATGTAACATTAATTTGCTTAGAACCATCAGAAACTTTTGTGATGATGTAAGTAAAAGTAACTTTAGGGATTTTTGAAATTAAAAATCTCTCTACGTAATTTTAGTCCGCATCACTTAAAATCCCAGTGGTATGTCAAATTTCATGATTTTCTAAAGCAGAATGTTTTTTCACAGATTTAAAATGTATTAAAGTTCTATTTCATTTTAAAAGTCTAGAGAACGCAGAAAATATATGTGAAATGAACAATTATTCAATAACTTGCTATTGATTATAATTGGTAAATAATGGAGTCTGCTAATATGAGCCTAAAATAAAAAAAAGTCGATTCTACCTATGCAAATTGGACAAATAATTTTGCTCCTTTCTAAATGCAATATACAGGGTGTCCGGAAAGGTCATGTTAAAAATGAAGGGATATACAGGGGAGGTCAAAATAGTTGTAGTACTGTACTGTAGTACTACTGAAAAACAAATTCCAGTTATAACTTCTAAGTCGTTACTATGACAACAATGAAATTTGGGAAATTAAAGTAACTCATGGTAATGTTCATTTCCAAGTATAAACTAATATTTATGCCTGGATTATACAGAAGCAGACGAAATTATCCATTTAAATTTATACCTACATCTTTGACACCGTTGCCAAATTTGACATTTTCTTTCTTAGTTCAATTCCTCTCTCACTTTGTTTAAAAAAAGGTATACCGTATATCAGTCGATATCTTGGGGAGGATTTATCTATGAAGAATTTGCAGATATTCATCTAATGTAGAATGTAATGCTTCTGAAGCTATTCGGATTTACGCCAACCGTTTTCCAAATAGAATTTGCATAATTATGAAGTGACGAAAACCCCCATGCTATTATTCAAACAAAACACCAATAAAAATTTATGATTAATGTATGGATGGAAATAATTGGAAACTACTTAGTGGGACCACATATCATTGATGACATTTTAAATGGGGATAAATAAATATATTTACTGCAAGAACACCTTAACCCGTTATTGGAAGACGTCCCTTTAAATATTTGAAAGAACATGTGGCTTTGCCCCATGGTGCACCACCCCATTTTAGGAGGGCATAAAAACATAAAAAACATAAAACACACCACAGAAATGAGACAACCCCCAAATCCAAAGCCAAAGGCTGTGCGGAAGGGGGCTACACTTGAAAAAACGCGGACAAACACCCATTATCCATCGACATTGCCAGTGCCGACACCGGGGATCGAACCCGGACCAGAATAGGAAGCCTGGCCGAGAAATGCTTGCCACCGCACTCTCGACCGACTGCACTACCCTGGCGATAACATGAAAGGGCTTATTTAAATACTACATTTCCAGATCGATGGATTGGTCGAGGTAGATTTTCCGTGGTCGTCCGGGTCTCCCGATCTTAATCCTCTCGATTTTTTTCTTTGGGGCTATCTTAAAAGTCTTGTTCACCAAACTCCTATAAATTGTAGGCAAGAATAATTATTAAATCGCATAATTACATACGCCGACATCATTAGAAATGATCACCACATGTTATTTCGAGTACAGCAGAGGTAAGTGAACAATTTCAGAAAATGCATTGAAGTTCAAGTTGCACATATTGAACATCTTACTTAACAGTTCTCCTTTTTCTTCTAATTATATAGAAACCAAGAATTTTACAAAAATGTTAGTACCTATCAAATTTTTGGTACAAAAATGTATGTTGTTAATGAAATTTGATTTTCTCAAAAACGGTACAAGATGTCGGCTGATATACAGTGTACCTATCAAAGATGTATAAATTTAAATGGATAATTTCACCTGCTCCTGTATAATCCAGACATATTGATTATCAGTTTAAACTTCGAAATGAACATTACCATGAGTATGTAACTTTAATTGCTCAAATTTCATTGTTGGTAACGACTTAGAAGTTATAATTGGAATTTGTTTTTCAAAGTTCTTTCCTTGAAGGCCAGAACGAAGCTAGATAGGAAAATTTTGTTTATGAAGTACTACATCTATTTTGATCTCCCCTGTATACCCCTTCAATTTTGACATGACCTTTCCAGATATCCTGTATATGTATCAATTAAAAGAAAATTGTCTATATGTCAATTAAATACCGTTGTACCATTTTTTTTAGTAATTCTTATAAAATTAATGATTTTAACTCCAATCTTACCAGTTTTTGGCAGATGAATTTCATTCATGTTTAATATTGGGAATGAAAAATAAAACAGTATAATTATGTGAGTTTTAATAATTCGTAGTCTACCTATTCAAGCATTCTTCTACGTCTTAGTGGGAAAGGGGTATCATATATCCAATTATTTTTAATTCACCTGACACAGAATTTTTAAATTACCAGGCGGAATCTGCTGTAATTATAACTTTTTCTCATTAATATAAATAACGATTTATTCATCAACTCCTGCCACTTTTATGGTCTCATTGAAGTGACGTCTCTATAGTGGAATCCGTAGAAACCCGTCAAGAAATGTTGTCCATACCTTGTTCGTAAGTTTCATTCATTTGCGGCAGTTAATTCTATTTTGAATTTTAATTAGTTGATACTTATCGCCATTCTCGATAATAATCTATCCCAAGTAGCATGTTCAGGCACCGGTATCTCTTTTAATCTGCGAACACTGCTTGTATTTAGTTTAATGATTTATAACGATAGTAAAATTTTGCAACTTGCACTTTGAGCAAGAAATACTTGGAAAATTATACTAGTTTTTTTTTGCGCTAGTCGGCTTCTTGCTTGTTTAATTAAAGAGCACCCAGAATAAAATAATCTATCAATTAATCAGCAAGGATAATCGCGGATTTAATTTATTAGAAAAACCGTTTAGAATTACAAATCTTGAATACATTCTTGTGTGAGAACGTCACGATTACACGTTTATAAATTATTATTGTTTCAGCTTGCGCTGAAGTGAAAATACGAATTTTTTCGTCCAGAAAGATGGTCACGATAAAATAAATTGGTTCGTCTTTTATGTTAGTATAATATTGTTACATAACAGCCCAAAATTCAGTAGCTTATTTCGTTTATTTTTTCTCATGTTGCAACTGCTTATATTTTCATTAATCTTTCAAACATCATGTAATTATTTATTAAAATCAGCATATGATATTTTATAAATAGCGCCCTCAAAATGATTATAAATTATTGACCAAATTTTTTTGAAATAGTAGTGCAGAGGCGAGCCAGGGCTGTGCGGCAAAACCGTAGTGGGTTCGAATCCCGCACGCGGCAGGAAAATTCTTTCCAATTTTCCTGTCGTACCATGGATGTTTGTGATTGTTAAGGTGGAGGGTAGTGTAAGTTAGCAGGCAAAAAGGGCCAAGCATGGCCTAATTGCTGGTAAGCTTCATTATCTTTTACCTTTTTAGTGCTTTTTCGTCTGTGTAAATAATAAAAAACTGTTCATTTGTGTTTGAAAAAAAAATAAAATATGCCTATTCCGCAGTATAAATGCTACTGGATATGAGCATGAAAGAAAATTTCGTTTTATACAGGGTGTCCCATCGAGAACTGCGTCGACCGATATCTAGGAAAGTACTGCTCCGAAAATTTGAAAAGTTGGCAACATGGCAATGTCCCTGGGGCGAACACAACTAAAATATCTAGAACTCTACAGCACTTCCGGTTATACGACACCAACTTCATTATTTTAAATGGGACACCCTATATATTATTGCATTTTCGGATTCTACGTGAAATTTGAGGGTCACTTTATCAAATATTCCCTATACCAAGGAGTTATAAATTTTGAGATATTAATTTTTTAAGAAAAAGTTTGACAGATGCAAGAATCCGTGGAGATGCTAGTCCCTTTTCAGGAGCTTGATATCAAGTGGATTTTTGGTACCTGTAAAGGGCATAGGTAACACTAATTTATAGTATACCAACAAATTAAAACATTTACCTAATACTAGGTGATTCATTTTTGCTGTTACATTTCGATAACTTCAAACAGCTATAACTTTGTTAATTTAAATGGAACACTCTGTATTTTTTTACTCTATCGTATGCAGATTGAAATTTTCTTTCAAGCCATATAATCATTGTTAGGGTTGCCTTACTATTTTTAGAGATATTTACAATTTTCTATTTGTTGGTATCAGACCTGTTGTCATCCAAAATAAATAAAATAACTTGACATTTGTCAAGTTAGTTGTCAAATTATTGTTATGTCTGTAATAATTTAAATAAAAATGCCTGGGGATCGTTTAAATTATACTTATGAGGATTATTTTAATTTGTCTGTTATTTACGGAAAAAAGCAGCAGATTCTCTACATGTTCTTGAAATTACTTTGCCACATTTTCCATAAATAGCAAGAAACAAAAAAAAAAAAATCCTCATTAGTATAATTTAAACGCTCCTTAGGCATTTTTATTTAAATTTTCGGCAAAAACTATTCAGACACAACAATAATTTGACAACTAACTTGACAAATGTCATGTTATTTCAATTGTTTTTGGATTGTTTCTGGTCGTGGCCAATTTGACAGCAGGTCTGATACGAGAGAAACTGTCCAAAAAATAGAAAATTGCAAATATGTATCTTTAAAAGTAGTAACGGCAACCATAACAATACGACAGAGTAAAAAATACACAAAGTTATAACTGTTTGAAGTTATCAAAATTTAACGGCAAAAATGAAACACCTAGTATTAAATGTTTTAATTTGTTGGTATACCATAATGTAGTGTTTCCTATGCCCTTTACAGGTACCAAAAACCCGCTTGATATTACGCTCCTGAAAAGAGTTACTAGCATCTCCGCGAACCCTGAATATGCTGAATTAAAAAATGTGAAAATCTGATATAAAAGAAAAACAAAACACATTGTAATCCCCCCACAAACACGTACCTTAATAATGCCTAAATTAAAAAGTCCACCTCTTTCTGTTTTCGATCAAGAAAATCAATTCGAAAATCAAAATTGCTTGATTTCGTCTATAGCAGGGGTCGGCAAGTAATTTTAGGTGGGGTCCGGATACTTTTGAAAATTTTTAATGAGGTCCAAAAAAAAATTCATATTATTTTTTTATTTTAATTTGGACTCAAATTTAATCTGTTTACTAACCATTAAGAACTCACACACTCACACAATCGTAAAATACTAGAAAAAATGATAAGATTGGCACTTAAACGTAAAAAACATTTTTTAAATAATTTATTTGAGTAATTTATACTTTCAAAACATTTTTGGCGGTCCAGTATTTTACCTTCCGCGGTCCGGACCTGGACCGCGGTCCGCCAGTTGCCGACCCTTG
>NW_019416483.1:884813-886379 GCF_000390285.2 Anoplophora glabripennis
TACACTGAAAAAACAATTACTTTCTATTAAAGGAATCGGTTGTTTTGAATGCAGTTAGTTTACATTTATGCTAGTTACATTGAGATAAACCAGTTACATTCAATACAAGTCATTTGATTTGTTTGAATTAAAAAAAGAAACAGTTTGCAACAGATTTGTCTATAATTAACAAATTAGATTTAATATAACCATTTATGATTTTAGAATATTTGTTAGACGAATTAAAAGAATACATTTTTAATACAAATTTATATTCGTTTTTATTTAATAAATATTATTTTATATTGGCCTATCAAACGTTACAATTAAACTTTAAAGGAAAATTATTCCAAATATATAATTTCTTAAATGAGAACCAGCTAGTTATAAAATTTAAATTTTTATATAGTTTAAAACTATTATCAGTTCAATATTAAAAAAATATTATTTAAAATTTACTCCAATCACGTGACCAAGTTATGTTCTCCCCTGACAGTCGTATCTTTGCCATCATGGCGACTATGTGTGCAAGGTGCCTGTAATGTATTGTGTAGTTAAGTAGGCTAGTATGGACTATATCAAAAGATAGTATTTCTTTTTCTTCTTGTGCATATAGTTACAGAGTGCTGTGTTCCGTTGCTCCTAATTAAAATAGATGCAGAAACTGTGGAAGCTAGGGTCAAACAAGTAATAATCGTCAAAAAGTCAGTTTTAGATAAAGACACGGTGTTGTTGTAGTTTCATAAATTTATAATAAAACCCAGTTTAAAAATCCGAAAATTATTTTTAATCATTAAACTGTCAATAACTATAACAAGTAGTTTTGAACGATATATTTAAGTCTTAAAATTAATTTTTAGCAAAAATGAAATGTTCGAATAAAAGTATCGTATATACTCGTATGTGCTTTTTCTATTAGTAGGTCTCAACACTATGTACCTTTTCAAATTTAATTATAAACTTATAGTTAGATNAAATGTTTGATATGAAATAAAATTTCCAAAGCTCTCTATAATAAATCTGCAATAAGAAATTCATACATTTTTTTAAAAACATATAGAATTATTTTCGATTCATTAAACTGTGTGATAAGTTTATTTTAGGCTAAATAATTATAATAACTCGAAAGTGACTCCTATTTTGAATAAAATGTATAATATCTCTTTTCTTTGAAATACAATTCCAAATCAGTAGTATCGAAATTTTAGGATTCTTAGCGACGGTATTTCTCAATATCCCCCCACTGTTTAATACAATTTTTTACAGTTTCCATTAATCTGCATTAAACAACTTTCAAGATATTTGAATATTAATGATGTTTTTCAAAAATTTACACACCCTGTTCTTGCAAAAGAAGCAAGGTTGATATAAGACTTAAACACATCTTGCATATATTTCATATTAAAAAATATTTATTTCCGAAAGTACAAACTTTATACCATATTAAAAATTGTGATGGTATAAAGTAGGTACAGTTACTGACGAACAATGTGTTCACTAAAATTGAAAAGCTATTACACCTAATGTTTTTGTAACCTATTTCGTATGCCAGCTTGAAGGAGCTTTATATATCCTTGGCAATCTGAG
>NW_019416484.1:0-55639 GCF_000390285.2 Anoplophora glabripennis
AAAAAATTTTAAAAATACCTAGTTTTTTACTTATATCTTCGAACCTATGCATTTTGGAAGAATATTGAAAAGGAAAAAAAGTTTTAGAAATGAATTTTACATAAAATTCTGCAAGTTAAAGATGTTTAAATTTATTTCCGATGTTACAAAATAGCAATAACTGACGAAAAAAAGGCAAAATAATCAAGTTTCTTAGATAATTTTTTAAAAATATTTTAATTGCTCCGAGGGCATTCTAATTTTGGTAAAAAAAACTTTAGAGTATAATAAAACAGCACACCAAATTTCATCAAAATCGGTTCGAGTTTTCGCGAAATAATATTTTGAAAAAAATTTTGAAAAAAATTTTCGAATTTTCAAAATGTTGCACAGCCTCAAATAAAACATCTAGATACTTGAAAATTTTTTCACATAGAAAAGATCGCTCAACCTTTCAAATGGTTTTTGAATAATTGAAATCGGTTGATTAGGATGGCCACAGAAAATATTTAAAGTTAACACTCTTTTTGTTTATTTTTAAACAATAATTAGATTACATTTACCAATTTGCAAATTATGTTTTTTTTTAAAATCCAGAAAAAATTTGCTTGCCCCCTCTCACATCCACCTCGAAACAGATCGGCCTCGATCTATATTGTTGTAATATAGTTTTTAAACTCATCAACAAAAAATTAATGCTTACCGCAAACAATATTCCACCTATCCCAGGGCCTGCGCTCATTCCAAGTCCTACGAAGGTCTCTAGTAGCCCCTAAAATGAAGAAACTAACATAAACTTAATTTTTGGATACTCCCAATATATCAAATTTGGTTGAAGAGCCCTTAAATGAAATATAAACATCTTGCAATTAATATGCAGGGTGTATCTTTAAACGGGCGCCATTTTTATATGAAAGTTACTTTTGACGTTTAGAAATACATATCATAAGTTCGTTTTCTCAAATTCCGTCATAAAAATAGAAATGTATTAATAATTTTTCATACCCCGCCGCTGCACAGACTAATTTAATCCCAAACCTAGGTCAACTCCTAAAGTAGGACAAACGTCGTTATGTTTTTAAAGTAAATAAGTTTATATAGTTACAATTTTTTATCTTCCTCCTCAGAAATATCATGAGATTCACAAACTAAGTTAATTTTACTAAACAATTAGCAAAGTATATATTAATATTTCAGAAACCATGCAAAAAATTTAAGTTCTAAAAAACGTGGGAAAATTATTTTAATGATTAGCTTCATCCGCTTGATATCAAAAAAATATGGTGACTTTAAAATAACACGTCACAAATCAGGATACGCAAAAGCAATATGTTTTTACAAAATTAATTTCCATTGCAGTTTCGCCCTCTGATACTCTATGAATTTTATATAATTAGTTTTAAAAAGTAACAATAAATCATAACTCAATTATTTATTTGATATAAAAAATATTATTCCAGATTAGTATTCAGGGGAAAAAGTACACTTAAGAAACAGACCTACACTTAAAGATACACCCTCTCTGGACAATGCAGATATGAGACAAAGTGAAACTTACCCTTACAGCGCCTGCATTATCCGGAAAAATATTAATTATAATGACGTAGGCAGCCGTGGAATATATACCAGCCCCTAGAGCGCCAAACCCTCTTATCGTAAAGGACAACGTTGTAAAAAGGGTGTAATCTTGTACTGTGTGTAGCATCCTAAAATTAAAGTAACGTAACTTTATTTATAAGAATTTTCAAGTGAATTTCGATTGACAATGTTGCAAACATCTCGTATATGTCAAGTACTTACCCAAAAATAACACTGCACACTCCAGACACAAGCAATCCCCCTATGAATGAAAACTTCACTCCTAGTTTTGGTAGCTGACAAGTAAAAAAGTTAAAATTAGTCCAGATACATGTCGGTATTCTTCAACTTACAATTTTCCCGAAAACCGGACATGATATGAACACAACTAAAGCGTAAAATCCGAAAATGTATCCAGCCATCGACTCCGTCATTCCCTTGCTGGCAGCTTCCTTGGGGTAAAAGGGGGCCATGATGGACATTGAGCAGAAACTCATGAAATCCGCAGCACCCAACATCATGAGGGCTACTTTTTGTTTGAACGTGAACTTTTTGTTGTGTCTGAAAAATGAAAAAATGTATTAGTAACTTACATAATATATTTAAAGATGCCTTTTTGAAGATCCATTAAATTAAAATTAAATTGTACATATATGCAACAATACTTTATATGTTTACAGTTACACTCCTGACTTGTACGGAGTAGTATTAACTTAAGTAGTTATATGTTGAAGACAAACAATATAAACAATGAATCGTATCTTCTACAATCGAGCAAATTCTCCATTTTCATTAAGGTACATCGATATGGATTCGCTAATAACAGTATAACTGGGCGTCGTTAATACGGAACGGAGAAATTTATTTTAAAAGATCAGAATACATAATCTCCTGTTAGGTCCAAGGTAAGTGAGTACATCGTAAAAACCATATATTATAATTGACGATTTTTATTAATATATGAATTAACACGGGGCAATAAATATCTCACCGAACATACAGTAGTATCCACTCGTCATTGACAGAATAAGAAAAAATTAACCAGTTCAGAAATTAAATTTTCTTCCCCGTCACCAAAAATTCAATTTGAATAAACAAAATACAGTGGGATTAAGTCTATCACGGCCAATGATGATATTCAAAGTAGGTACGATGATTTTTTGGGTTATTACAGATGTACACTTCCGTAGCCTTAGTTGGAAATCTTCAACCTGCCCTTGTTATTCTCGGGCTAAGCTCTGTGGGGGAGAACCCGCTATCGGAACCCCTAGGCCTGCCCTGATGTTAATTCGGTTGTTATTGTTGGTTATAAGTCGCATTAAATGCTTCCAAACGTTTCGTCGTTATTCACAGAAAATGTCATAGACAGAATCTTTCGTTTGGTGTAATAGTGTACTGCTACATTTTCTGGAATTGTTGGAAACATAGTCAGAGTGGTTAGGCTCAAGGTTTAAAATTTACAGAAATATTAGGCGGAGAAAATTATAAAAAAATGAAAGAAAAAAATCGAACTTTTGCTTGCCAATAAATAATACTATACAGAGTGTTCCAAATTAGTAGGTCAACCAGTTAATAACATATTCTTTGGACTAAATAATTCTGGGACTTTTCTTATGCCACTTTTCATTTCGGAGCCCCATTTTCAAAATACAGGGTGAGAAAATTAAAATTTAAAAATGATTTTTATTGATTTGGGCAATAATCAAAAGTTTGATCAAAAACTAATTTGAAACAGTTTTATTTCTAAAAGAAGTATTAGGCTTTCTTAGGATCACATTAAAAATAATTTTTAGTAAGCAAAATGCAATTTTTCGAATAAAATATCGAAAAACTGTATTAGGAAAATATATTAGGGAAATTTTTCATAACTAAACAACGAACAGAAACAAAATATCACATCTCTATATTCAAACACAACATTTAAAGTTTTTTTAATCGAATTTCAGCATGAAGCAAATAAAATAATAAAAAAATTCACTTAAAAGATATTTAGTCTGTCTGACTCTGAGCTATCTGAGTACATGCCTAATGTTTCAGAATCTTCTAATTCCAGAGCAACATGCTTTTGGTCATATTGAATTGATTCATAATATGTATCTTCCTCTAAAAAGGTATGCCCTGATGATTCATTCATGAAAATAATTTCTAAGGATTTTGTTTTTAATATACAGGATGTTACAAATTAGTAAGTCAACCCGTTAACCAATAACCACATATTCTTTGGACTAAAATAATGGGACTTTTCTTATGTCACTTTTCAATTCGGAGCCCGATTTTCAAAATATAGGGTGTCAAAATTTAAAAAATTATTTTGATTGATAACTACGGTGATTGTTGAGATATTTATTTGAAATTTAGCACATATTTTAATTTTAAGTCAGCACACTTTTTGTGTAATTTTAGTTTAAACTATTAAAGCGCGAACGGAGGAGAGGGGGGTTGCAGCACCCATGGACCCCAAATTGTACGCGGTAAAAAAGCACTTTAGGCTAAAAACCACATATTTTGATTTGGGGCTTGCTGTACGAGATATTGCAACTTTTTTGGATATGTTAGATTTAGTTCAAATTAAATATAGCTAATCGTGATGATGATGATTGGACGGAGCACGCTCCTTAGTTTCCTTAGCTTAAGTCTAGTTTGTAATAACGTAGAAAAGAGTAGGCTTCTGATACATATTATATATTTGTCAACAAATATAAGTCCACTTTAAGGTCAATTTATTGACAAAAAGTCGCGTCCAACTCTATATTTCCTGGCCTGTAAGGTACAGCCACAAACAGTCTTGTAAGATTTTGATTTGGGAGCTCGTTTACGAAATATTCATATATGTCATATTGTAACATTTGTCAACAAATATACAGTCAATTTTAAGGTCAATTTATTTGCCACAAAACCAAACAATGATCATTTCAATTTTATTGAGTAAACTGAAATAAATAACCACTCAAAGCTTTAATATAGCCCAAAAAAATAAAGTCTAATGTCGATCAAATCGATGTCTCGCATCCAAAAAAGTTATAATATTTCGTAAACGAGCTCCCAAATCAAAATCTTACAAGACTGTTTGTGGTTGTACCTTACAGGCCAGGAAATATAAAGTTGGACGCGACTTTTTGTTTCGGTAAGATGAATTTATCACTATAGATGCTAAATATTATGTACAATAACATATTAGCTTCTCAGCTCTTTTTCCTGGCCTATATTGCCGAACTTCCAGGGGGTCCCATGCATATATGTACATTGTACACATATCTTTATCATGTCATTCAGTCCGAAGATAATTTACAATCTGGGATTTATATAAATATTCACTTCACTTATTCAAATTTATACTTTGAGGTAATTTCTATAATTTATTTAGGTACTTTACCCAGGTTGTAAAAGACAATGTATTGCTTCATCTGCGATAAAAAAAATATTATGTTTACGTTCACTAGACTGAAAAATTGATTAAACAGTCTAACAATTTTTCTCTAAAAAATATTCGTTTTTTATTGGCATCTACCTCGATGTGTTGGATGTAATTACTATAATTATACAAAAAAAGGTTCATTGTTCTTTCATTGATACCTTTTATTATTTTTAATGAAGATTGAAAAAATTTAATGAACGTTCTGAAAAAATCTCAATTTATTAAAAAATGATAAAG
Source organism: Anoplophora glabripennis (assembly GCF_000390285.2). Lineage (NCBI taxonomy): Eukaryota > Metazoa > Arthropoda > Insecta > Coleoptera > Cerambycidae > Anoplophora > Anoplophora glabripennis. The sequence goes on from NW_019416484.1 coordinate 5,210, forward strand.
GTTAATTACGATTCCGCTGTGATGGAGTAATTTAATATTATTAATGCATATGGAAAGCGATTTTTCCTCAAATACAGTAAAAAATATCTACGCTTGAATAGGTACGTAAACATATTTAAGTGTAACATAAAAAGAATTCACTCAGTAGCATTCCAAACAAACATCGCACATCTCACTGTTGAGTTTTCATTTTGATTTCCAGGTTGACCTTTCCTAAAAGTTATCAAAATTTGTCGCGCCGCAATACAGTTAACAGACATCAAGAATCCTTGATGTGGTGACCCGGATGATTCTCCTCATTTCTGCAAGGGACCGGCTTAAGGGGGACACAGGTTTTGCTAGTGGCAAATGACAAATAAAAAGTTAGTTGCAAATAGGATTTTAATGATTATAACATTGTAATTCTAAACTTCGTGATATAACGTTAGTTTTTATCCATGATACACAAAAGATAAATACAATTTTTCAAAATTTACTATACTTAGCAGGGCCGTATTAACCTATGGAGGCCTCTTTTCTCTAAAAAAAAATTCATGCAATCAGCGACTTAACGATATAAAATTTCAAAACCTAAACACTTTTTCGTTTGATTCTAAAAAAAAGTTCACGAAATTACCTCCAAGCTCATTAGCAAGTCTAAAACCGGTTCTGTTTAAATATTGCGTAATTTTGTAATATTATTCTGGTGAATATTGATATATTCTGATTTATAGACAATTTAATCAATTACAGAAACGTATAAACGATACAGCTGGTTTTGAGATAAACAAAAGGAACTAATCACAATTTCTCAAAAATCCATCTAAAGTAGCGATTCAGCCACTGAAAACAAAAGAAAAAAGCTGGCTTGGAATATCGATAAGCCTTAATTATGGCACAAGAAAAAATAAAATGAGGTAGTAGACTTACACTTACAATGGGGTGTTTGTATAAAAAAAATGTTTCCAATAATTTTTTAATCAAACTGGATACCAAATTCTACTAAAAGTTTTTGTGGCATTGGACACAGGATACCATCTGGAAGTACCCTGTATGAACTAAATGTTGGATAGGGTTAGTTTAGTAGGGCTGTCAGAAGTGAGCCGCAAGACATAGGCGTACGCATTATTTTTAAAAAGCAACAAATTGTCTACAATATACCACCATAAACCTAACGGATAGGAATTAATTACGTATCCGCTTAATAACAAAGCAACAGTGTACCAATGTGACGTAAACATACTGCTATGAACTACTGTATCCATGGGTACTGTAGTTCAGTTTTTTCATATGTCTAACAATAAGTGAAGTGAAGTGTTGCTAGAACTGCTACTGCTACTATAGTCCAAACGGTATCTGTTTCAAAAAGTCCATGTTTGGGTGAATCGTATATCCACGGAGATTTTTGGCTTTTTGGCTTTCAAATATCATTAGAAACGTGGGCTTAACTTTTTTAAAAAAATTCGAAAAATGTCATATTTTTCTTCCTATTTAATTATGTGTCTTCCAGAGTTGATTTTAGGCGAAAATAGAAGAGGAAAAAAATGTTTGTAATTAAATTTTACAAAATATGACTAGTTACAAATCGAATGAATCATGATTATTATTGTAAAAATCGAAAAAATCGCCAAAAATGGGGTTAAAAAACATTACTTTTTAGGGAATTTTTTTGGGGTCTTTAAGTTGGGTATAGGACCTTCATACTTGGCTCAAGAAAAGTTCATGTTATGTAGAATCATCACACCAAATTTCATCAAAATCGGTTCGATAGATTTTGCATAATAATTTTGCAATCCAGATTTTGAAAAAAAATTTGCAAATTTTCAAAATTTTGCACAGCAAAAACCAAGGCCCTTAGATACTTGAAAATTTAATCACATATAGAAGGGCTCTCAAGCTTTCAAACTTTTTTTGAAAAATTCGAATCCGTCAATTAGGAGAGCTCTGGCGCTTGTTTAAACATTGGTCGAATTTTTGTACTTATAAACAATTAGAACTTTGTGAATATTCAATCAAATCAAATTTTTTAAAGCAGGTTTTAAAAGTTCTTGGAAAGACGCTTCTTTAAAAAAAAACAGATCGATTGATCAATTAGTTACGTAGTTATAGCCGTCATTTACACTAAATGTACTGGGACATCCGGGCTAATTTTTCGAAAAATACCTTTGGTATTCCGAGTACTTACCAGGTCTAAGATTACAATACTTTTCTTCATTGGCAACCTACTTTAAAACGTGTTTAAAGTTATTTATGCAAGCGAGAAATTCAATAAAATCGTACGGGTGGTGGTGGTGGGGGAAGCAGAGAGCGCGGCCGCTTCGGCCTGCTCGAAATTGAATCGGCTATAACTACGTAACTAATTGATCAATCGATCTGTTTTTTTTTAAAGAAGCGTCTTTCCAAGAACTTTTAAAACCTGCTTTAAAAAATTTGATTTGATTGAATATTCACAAAGTTCTAATTGTTTATAAGTACAAAAATTCGACCAATGTTTAAACAAGCGCCAGAGCTCTCCTAATTGACGGATTCGAATTTTTCAAAAAAAGTTTGAAAGCCTGAGAGCCCTTCTATATGTGATTAAATTTTCAAGTATCTAAGGGCCTTGGTTTTTGCTGTGCAAAATTTTGAAAATTTGCAATTTTTTTTTAATCTGGATTGCAAAATTATTATGCAAAATCTATCGAACCGATTTTGATGAAATTTGGTGTGATGATTCTACATAACATGAAGTTTTCTTGAGCCAAGTATAAAGGTCCTACACCCAATTTAAATACACCAAAAAAATTCCCTAAAAAGTATTGTTTTTTAACCCCATTTTTGTGATTTTTTCGATTTTTACCATAATAATCATGATTCATTCGATTTGTAACCAGTCATGTATTGTAAAAAATTTAATTACAAACATTTTTTTCCTCTTCCATTTTCGCCTAAAATCAACTCTTAAAAAGATACATAATTAAATAGGAAGAAAAATATGACATTTTTCCAATTTTTTTAACATATTGTGCCGCCAAAAGTTAAGCCCACGTTTTTTTTATGCGCATAGAAAAATTTTCATTTCTAGTGATATTTGAAAGCCAAAAAGCCAAAAATCTCCGTGGATATACGATTCACCCAAACCAAAACAGATACCGCCTAGTCTACTACTACTACTACTAGAATTTGAGGCTTAGTTGAAAAAACTTCAAAAAATGTTTTTTCATTCTAACCTGGTGGGACTCCATGACAACGCCTACAAAATTGAAAACAAAACTATAACCTCAAACATTAACTCCTTTCAACACCAACGTTTTATCCCGATATTGTTCTTTTGTGTACAAGTTGGAACGAATAAAACTCACTTTCAGTTTAATCAGATTCAGTTTAATCAGTTCAGTTCATTCACTTTATTTAGCACGAAAGAATATTAGTACTATAACACCACGAGACTGTAATGGGTGAAACATTTATAATGTAACATATAAGGTATTGCAATATTTAAAACTCTTTCACAAAGGTTATGCAAACACAACCTTCTTCAACTTTATTTTAATAAAGTAATCGTTTTCATATCAAATGCAAAGTTTCCTTTGCTGGAATAATACTGATATAAATCAATCAGAGTTTATGTAGGTTTATAGAATATAGGACTGTTAATGACCAAACAGTAGAGCAACAAATTGTCTACAATATACCACCATAAACACTAACGGATAGGAATTAATTACGCAACCGCTTAATAACAAAGCAACAGTATACCAATGTGACGTGAACATAAAAACATTCTGAGACAGCGGCTCACGCATGTCTCGGTCGACACGCTTGGCACGCCATTGAATTGCGGTCCTCTCTGACAGCTCTAGTTACATGTCTATGATATATTTAGAAGTTTTGCCCAGATTGTATATAAAGAACATATCAATATATTGCTTCATCATACATTAAGAAAAATTCATTATGTTCAGGTTCACTAGACTGCAAAATTGATTAATTTTTCTATAAAAAAATATTCATTTTTTATTGGCCTTGATATGTTTGATGAAGTAACTATAATTATACAAAAAAATGCTCATCGTATTTTCATTGATACCTTTTATTATTTTTTAATGAAGTTTGAAAAATTTAATGAACGGAAATTAAAAAAAATCTTAATTCTTATATGACGGAGAATATAACTTATAAAACAAATTGATCATAGTAAATTATGTTTCCACTTCACACAACACGAAAAGAATTCAACGTGTAGAATTCGAAACAAACATCGCACATCTCGCTATTGAGTTTTTGTTAGTAACTCTATTTTGATTTATAGGTTGACCTCTCCCAAAAGTTATCAAAATTTGACGCGCCGCAATACAGTTAACGCTTATATCATACATCAAGAATTCTTACAGTGGTGACCCGGATGATTTTCCTCATTTGTGTAAGGCGCCTGCTTAAGGAGGTACGCAAGTTTGCTGTCATAAGAAATTGGCAAATAAAGTGTTAAAGATACAAGTAGGATTTTAAGGAATATAACATTGTAATGCTAAGCTTCGTGGTAAACGTTAGCGTTTAAATTCATGATATGTGAAAAATGGACACAATTTTTCAAAACTTAAAATACTTAGCTTGCCTAAGACTGCAATATGTATGAAGCCGGTCCTGTTTAAGTATTACATAATTACGTAATTCTATAACATTGTTCTAATGAATATTGATTCTGTTTTATTTATAGACAATTTAGCGAAATACATAAATGTAGAAACGTCTCACAGCAGGTTTTGAACTAAATAAAATTACCTAATCATAGTTTCTTAAAATTATTTCTAAAATAGTGGTGCTACCACTGAAAATAGAGCCTAATAAGAGAAAATAAAATCTGGTAGTAGAGTTGTAAGAGTGATCTGTTATACCCAAGACCAGACTCGTCTTAAATAGCAAAATTTCGTCGTCATCTACAATACTTACATGTAAATTTAATTTTTTGTATCCATAATAAAAATTTTAGTGTTTTGTGACTTCATATTTAAGTAACTACTCTCCGTCTTTTTATTGTTAAATAAAAGAAGAAAGACAGAAGTATAAGATTTTAGTTACTCCTTATTAATAGATGGCACATTTAAAACATAATTTAATGCTACAACTGTATTGCCGCCAAATTGTGAGTGAAATAATGATTTTATTTAAAAGTGGAAAAATACCAGTTTTTTTCCACATTGTTTGATTATATGATAAAATTTGAATAGATGACAAATACATCATTCAATCAAAATAAATGCAACATTCATCTAAATAAAGAAGTTTTGAAATGTTTTCTATGAATATACCGCAAATAGTAATACAATTATTTAAATATAAAAGGTCGTTAATTCCAGTGAAAACGAACAAATGCTTAGCGACAGAAATATAGGAAACGTCCGTCGAACTTAGGCAACCAACATTGCACAATTGGCACTTTCACTTAAAAGTTCCTAAATCTCACGTCATCAATATCGGGAAAAATTACATATTAATTAATCACAAATTATTGTATTTTAACGTAATCTTGATGTCACTGTTTGAATAATTTTTAATTTTAATGGCCAATGCGAAGGTAATAAAAATTACTATTCAAAACAAAATCATTTATAAAAGCTTTGTAGGTATATTTTAAGCGGATTGAGATGATTTTTTTAATCATGTTCATATACACGACATTAAAGATTTTCTCACAACTTGGTAGATATGAAACAGATATTTTTTTTCTTAAAATGTACTTTTCCATTGTTTGAGTTATGAAAAACCCTCAATTTTTCTCTAAAACAGTACTAAATATTCTGATCACAAATACGTGTGAATTTTTTGAAGAGTTAGATATAATATCAAATTTAATTTGAATGTAACAATACAGCATTTAAAAACGTTGAATATCGATTTTGTAGCAAATTAATTATAACTAGAAAAGTGCACGTATTTAATACTTTGAAAAAAATTCGTAATCCCCTCTAGCAAAATAAAGAAGTTGATTTTGTTCAAAACTATTACCTTCCTAAATTAAAGATACAATCTCGTAACCACATTGGCATTATAATTCAATTGTAGTATATTAACAAATTGCATCTGGATTGCGTGTGTAATGGAATGACGACAAACTATTTGGATCGCTAAAGGTGAAGCGTGTAGAAAGTCGCAAGATATTGACAAAATAATGGAGATTTTTTTACAAAAAAAAATGGAAACGTCTTGAACAACAAAATTTTAGGTAATTAAAAAACATCCTCTCAAATAGAGTCATAAGATATTAAAGTTAATTCAAATAAATTCAACATGGTTTTCCAAAAAAAAATCCTAGAATCAAAAAAAATTTAAAAATATTTTTTTTTTCTAAAAGTTTTATATTTTTTGTACACAATTTTAACCTCTGAATATTTATTAAATCCATTTGCCAAAAGGCTACCTAAAGGAACAATGCTAATTAAAATTTGAAAATAGTAAGATAGTAATAATAGTAGCCATTTTCGCGTTTTAGTCAAGAATAACAAAACTACAAAATGTTTCCTTAAAATATTGCACTATTTACAAATTTCACGACGTCAGTTATGTGTTTTTATATTAATAATATCTAAACATATTATTTGATTTTTATTTTGATAATTACTAGCCATTTCCTTGATATTGATGGTGTAGTTATGTGCTAATTGGGGGCATGTAACCCTTACACTAATTCCTTTAATATCATCAGTTAGATCTTACCTCATATTGTCTATGAGGTAAGATCTAATTTACATAACCAAAAAACATCGTTTGACTTTTTTTAGGAAAAATTTTATTGAATTAACTTGAATTTACTTAATCTTTATAATAGATTAAAATATTTTATATTTCTTAAGTTTGGTTTGTTTTAATTTGGGCGAATGCAGTCTCATCTGCAACAAAGCTATAAACGTACGCAACAAACACTTCAAAATCGCCTTATGTTTAATTAAATAAAAGAAGTTTTTCCTCCTGGTTCCAAGGCTTACCAGATAGTTGTGCACTTAGTGGCTGGTTCAGCTTTTCAAGGTTCCAAATTCCTAATTACTCAATTTTTGTATGTCGTGCAAAATATGGATTTATTTCCACATATGGACAAAAATTTAATTGTTAATTTAACACCATAACAACTATTACTGACTGCATATAGAATAATCTACGTAAATATTTTTTATATTAAATATATATCAAATACATAAAATATTTTGAAAAGATTCATTTGGTGCGTACAATTGAATTAACATTTAATAGTTTATAGGCCTTATTAAAAGTTAATAAAATTCAAGGAAAAGGGTATGATTTTTCCTTTATAGGTGTTATTAAACTAAAATCTTTGTTACTTCATCAGGAAATTATTGTACTCAAAAGAGATATTGCGATTTTCTATGAATTGTAATATTTATACATAATATTACAAAATTATTGATATGTTGCGATATAAACATAACCTTCTTTTTATCTAAGGTTGGTGATAAATTTAATTTTATAAATTTTAATTAATATTTCAGATTATTATAGACGTATTTATTTTATTAAATATCATCAATATTATCTTCATTTTATAACAGAAGAATATTTTACAACAAGTTTCGATGCCACAGGAAATTCCAAAATAAAATAGATATTAACGGAATTTTTTCTAAACTCACCTAGATGTTGTAAACAAACAAATTATTGCGGATGTTTTGCTAACAAATAAATGGGACAACTTTAAGACTTTGTGAATGGTGACTTATCTAATAAATTTAAATTTATACAGTAACAAATACTTACTTCTTCTCTTTTCTAGGAGAAAAAACCTTACTGTTAGTCCCGCACACTCTTTCTCTAGCATCAACACTCCCTGAAAGGGTTGGAATTTCGGTTTTATTCTCGCTTTCCGTCTCTGCCTCAGCTTCGCCCGTCAAATCTATCCGTATGTTCTTTTGACACTCCATATCTCTTAATTATTTATTACAACGAAGTGTTTAATCACAATATTTACTGTTAAACGAATAAATTTAGTTCCTACGCGGTACCAGTTATAAACTAAGCAAACTTCATCAACCACCATTGTCCTTTCCGCGATTTAGTTTATACGAAGGTTTGACGAAACTATATCAAGCGGGTGACTCCGAGCGAGAGTCGAACACTGAGAAGTGTATAAAGGAAGCTCTACCTCCTCATGTATTTAAAAGCTAGTCATTTAACAGACAAATTGTTCGGTGCTCTAAATGGTGGGAATTCTCTAATTGTATCCATTATATAGTGGAAAGCGTATCATAAATATTAAAATCTCTGGGTCGACCGCAACATAAATTTTGAGGAATTGTTACTGGGCGATAAACGGGTGGATATTCTGTAGGCATCGCTCGTTTTTCCGGAGAAACGTCCTGTTATTTTTTGATCTTGTTTATCGGCGGTCATTACTGCAGATAGTATGTGGAATAATTAATTAGTGTTATCTGTCTTTTGACACGGTTCAATATTCCCTCGTTTCTTTTGTCTGAAGGCAAATATTTGTTGCGTTGGCTTAGATACTATTATTTATTTGGGGCATAGTTATGAAATGAGTACTTTGAAAAAAGCAGTTAAGGGTTCTAATTTTAATGGATTGAACCAATTCAAACAAATTCTATTTTTTTTTTAGTCCTATAATTCTTAAAGAAAAACAACTATGTACTCTCAAAATAAAAAATAATAACGATGTGTTATTTTATTAATAATATTTAGGGATATAATTTCAGATAATTATTAATTATTAGCTGATTACTGGTATTGCTGGTTGGGACGATATTTTGAAGAATTTAATGGCAATTAATTCTTTATACACCACTTCTCTACGATAAAAAATTGTTGCTTTAGAAAGCGATACAGTCTTCGATTGATGTTACTCCATGGTAAAGTTTTAAATCATCAACAACGTGATATATTACTGCATAGATCGTTCATAAAAGTAGGAAAAGTAGTGATTAAAGGTTAGAACCTTGGGGAACCCCCGATATGACCACCCTATGATGAGAGATTATAACGAGCGTTCAAATAAAAACGTGTTCGAAGTTGGCTCTGACACATTGGACGTAGGGAGTAGCTTATAGCGACCAACTTAACCTCATTTCTCAACGAGCTGTATAGCAGCTGTCAGTTTCAATAACGTTAATGACTATATAACTTTATTTTAAAGAATAATCGTGATAACAATAACAAATAATTAAAGGAGCTGCGGAAAGTGTCCCCCTCCTTGTTCTAAGCACTTTTCACACCTGTTCCTCAAAGAATTAAAGACATTTTCTAAGATGCTCGGGTATTGTTAATTTCACGAATCTTGTCTATAAGTCGAGCCTGCAGATGGTTTAAATCAGGAATAGGCAGTTCAAAAATAGTGTTTTTAAGGTAAGGCCACAAAATGAAATCACACGACGTAATATCACATGACCTCGGTGGAAATTCATGTTCAGCATTGAGACTTATTAGTCGATTTTGGAAAACTTCCCTCAACATATTCATCGTCTCGCCTGCCGTATGTGCCCTTGCGCCATCTTGTTGAAAGTAAAAGTTTGTAATTTCGTTTTCTTCCAGCTGGTTAACAAAAAGAGCGATAATTTCTTCTCTATACCTCTGCGCAGTAAGAGTACCATTAAAAAAAATAGGTCCATAAATCCTCCTTCGATTGAGAGCACACCAAACTCCAATTTTTTGAGCGTGTAGAAGGCCCTCGACAAAAAAGTCATCTGGTTTTTCAGAAGATCACATTCTCATATTCTGTGAGTTTACGTAACCACTTAAATGAAACCAGGCTTCATCAGAAAAAAAGGTGATATTATGAAGTTCACCGTAGTTGTTTAAAAACCATTCACAAAATAGAGCCCGTCGCGGAAAATCAACTTCATGAAGTTCTTGCTGACAAGTTAAACGATAGGAGAACAAACGCAAATCTTTTTTTAACACTGTGTGGCAGGTACCGACTGATACTCCCACCATTTGTGATAAAACACGTACAGAAGTTCTTGGCGCATTTTCCATTATTTGTTGGACATTTTCTTTTAATTCTTCAGTCCGCTTTTTAGGTCGGCCGCTTCCTTCTTTTCTTGTTACACTGCCCGTTTCACGAAAAACATTAACACAACGCTGAACTGCACTTTGAAAAATTTTCTACTCAACAACGCCGGGAAATTGATTTTGAAATTCTATGAAACATTCCTCAATAGAATACTTCCATATTCCATCAATCTTGCGTCCATTTCTAAAGTTTTTGTTCTTGAGAAAACACCATTTTAAACGCTTTTTAAAACGAAAATATTCAAATTGATAGCGGCGATATAGCGCTTTGACAGATGACGTTTAGTTCATTTGCTATACGCTACGCCCTACGTCCAAATTTTCAGAACCAACTTGACCACGTTTTTATTTAAACGCTCGTTACAAAGAACTTTGTGTGTTTCACTAATGGGATTTTAGGAAAAAAAAATTGATTTTTTTTTAATATACATCACATTTACTACTCCCCCCTGTCTAAAAAGTTTGATGGCTCAAAATCTTCTTATATCGTACACTTTCTAATGCGTAGTGGCATATTTTGAAAATAAGAGTTGTATCTAGAACACACGAAATTGTACTTTTCGTTCGAGAATGGTAATGAAGTTATGTTCCCGACTATCATACCGATAGCAACCTAATAAACAATAAAAATTAGTTGTTTGAAAAAGTAGTGTCCGGATTAGGTATACTATATTGTAATTCTTAGTCTAAGAGTGTTTAATTCAAAATGAGCTCGGAAAGTGAAGACGAGCATTTACCAGAGGACGTACTGGAAGCGGCTGTTTCACAATTAATCACTAAAAAATCCCTACAACGAATTCAAAGGGTGGCATAGTTCGAAGAAAATTCAAAAAGTGTCCGAAGCAGTATTACTGGCATTTTTCGAACATAAAATTAATAAAATTAAACCTTTGACATTATGGTCAGTATATTCCATGTTAAAAAGTACCCCGTATGCAAAAAAAAATGGAAATGTCGGAAAATTTCCAAAACATACCATATTTGAAAAGCAAATCAGTTGGGATACAGTCCGAAAAAGTCCAGAACTGGCCTTATATTGCCTACGTTTTAGATTCAGGTTTTCTAGGTTCAATATTAGTTAATAATTGTGAAGTACCGGTGTGTTTTTGACTATTTCTAAGCGAAGATACTGATGTTTGGAAAATTCGTAATTTTTCACTCCGCTGTCGCCAATGTATGTATGACGACAAAAATACAAGATAATTCTTTGAAAGATTACATTATTCATTAATTTTTATATTTAGACATATCATTTTTTATTGCAGATAATTATTAATTACTAGCTGTTTATATCGGATTGCTAGTTAGGGCATGTAGCTAATAGAGCAGTTGCTTCCCGCCATTACACCAGTTAAGAATCTTATCTAACTTAGATATATTTTGCATACCTACATTTTTCATATGGACGAACATTGTTTTTGAGAAAATACGTACTTTCGTGGATATAAATAGAAACAACACAAGCTGATTGATGAATAAAAAATATTTATTATCAATTTTTTATCTGTCCTATTTATATGTAATTATAATTAATGTTATCCAGCTAACCGACTCATTAAACGGATAGTAACGCTTAAACGCTTGAAACAGTAAGTAAGCAGTTTTCAATGTCAAACATCAACTATATATATATATATTCTAATTAAAAACATACATACGTCAATAAACAAATTTAAAAACGTCTACGTCTGGCATCGCTGTGTTACGCCACTGTGTAGTCAGACTGATTATCCTATAACAAATTTATTTATCGTAACTAAATAGCGTTTTTTTTAATTGCTGTTTATGGCATTTTTATAGGCCTATCAATATTATTAATGTTTATTAATTTAAAGATTTTTTTGGACTACCCGTGATACGAAATCATGATTTATAATTAAAGTTCTACTATCACTATACGAGCAAACCTTTATTTTAATTTTAAAACTTAAGTAAAACTTTATGAAGGGTGTCTCAAAATTCACGCAAGAAGTATTTTGATAGAAAACGCAGGTTTTAATTAAAAATTGTAATTTTTTTTATTGATTCATAAAGTGTACAGTATACAGGGTGACCGCAAATTTCACTGACATGACTGCATATTCACGACGATAAATAAATACGATCTACGAAAGAAAAGTTAAATAAAAACTTTTTGGTTTTTGAGTTACAGGCCTTCAAAGTTGTCAAAAATAAAACTAATTTAATTAATAACTTCTTAACCCTTTTACCGCTCGAGTTAAAATTTGACACATTTATTTGGACTATTATGACATATTATTTCTTAAAGTTTTAGTCAAATCGATATACTGGATGATAGTTTTCTCCGGTTACCTCGATCAAAACTTTTAAAGTGGTCGTATTTTTTTAAAACGGGCAGCAACATTGAAAACGTCGTTTTATTTAAAAAGAAAATTGTCTCTTGAGAAAATCGCCTTATAATCATGAAAATGCAAATCTTTCGTGAGAATACGCTGTAGAGTTTCTCAAAATTACCAATTTTTGACTACGATGCCGTGGTCGTGGACTCTCAGCAACACTCTCTCACGAACTACTTCTATGTTTTGTGTTGCACGACTTGTTAAAGGATGACCAGAGTGTTTAAGATCACTGATTGATCCAGTCTCCATGAATTTTTCAATTAATCTCTTCACAGTTGAAGTTAAATCACTATTCCGACTATATTTTCTACTGTAGCTGCCAAACCTTCATTACTTTTAAAATATCAATCAACAATGAAAACGCGTTGTTCTTTCGTGTACCGCTCCATTTTTAGTAACCCTGAACTCTCAAATGTCACGCTGCCTTTTTTTCGTTGGCAACACTGTACCTCAAAAATGGCGCAAAATTCAAATCTTGCATGAATTTTGGGACATCCGATATTCTAAGATCTTAAAAATTAAATCTCTTTGCTTTCTACTGATATTATTGAAATAGCAACAGAATAATATTCGTTATTTATTTAAATTTGTGGAACATTTAAAATTTTATACTAAAATGTATTTAGAATTGATAATAATCATTCAAATCATCTTTTTATTGATTCACTGTCGTAAAAAGTGCATACAAAATATACAGGATGTTCCACCACGAACTCCACCGATGGATATCTCGAAGGATTTTTTTGAAATTGTGACGATATGATACAGACCGTGACAAGCTAAAATATTTTCAAGGTCATCGTACTTCTGGTTATACCGAAAGTCGATACAAACTTTCTTATTTTAAATGGAACCCCCTGTATATTATTGCATTTTGGAAGCAAGCTAAAAATATTAAAATAAATTAAATCACTAGAATGAACCAGATCTAGCATAAACTTACTTTACAATAAAAAGCAAGAATATTACACACCTCTACCATTGATTGTTTTATTATTTTAACTTATTAACGTCCTCTAGGAAGATTGTTACAAATGATCATTAATTACTTTGAAATAAATAAAACATTTAATTTAATTAATAAAACATAATCTATTCCACAAGATTATAATAATTATAAATAAATGAAAAGTAAATAAAATATTTTAAAAACAAGTTTTTATTAAAATGCACTAAAAGAAAATAATAAACCAAGGAGTTCATAAAACCCATAATGTTGTGTAAACCCCAAACACACAAAAGGGTTGAATATGGCTGCTCCAAAGAAGTGTCATCAGCAAAAGTATGATAAACAGACACGTACTATCTATAATCAATATGTTCTTGTTCTTATGCGATTTAAAAGCTTAGTCGTAAGTTCAGAGAAAGTGGTTCAAATTTGGCTTGCAAGATTTGAACTAAACATACAAACATAGGTACATGTGATAAAATAAAAGCTTAACAATAATACAGTAAGTTTTAAATAAATTCAATCCACAAACGGTAGCGACAGTTCCACATTGTGCCAATCCGGACCCGTCTTGGTTTTTAAACAACAAAATTTCCTAATTATATTTATTAAATTTTCACGTTCCTTCACTCGTACGTATGTTCTTGGTTTCCCTCTCTCATTACACTTTATAATATTCGTAATTCTCAGTAAATGACAACCATTAAAATACCTGATAGCAATAAAATACTTGCTCTAAATACTAATAGATCCCGGTACCGTATCCATTACGGATATTATCATTTTTAAAAGAAAAACGTTCTTTTGAGGCTAGCTTTAATTGCAGATTCTTGTAGGTATAACAATAATACAAAAGATAATAAAGAAATAACAACATTGTTTCAGTTAATACTGAAACACTGATTGCAGGTAATTTTTTTAACATAACAATAACGTCACTAGAATAAAAATTAGAGGCATAAATAAATAATGTGAATTTGTTATTGACTGTCGTCAATATTTTTAAATTCGCAAGGTCAATAGTATTATTTGTTTAAGATAAAAACATCAGAAGCTATGAATTTTATTGTATTTGTTTTTAAATATATAATTACTAGCAACAGGATGCGTTAGCGCGTAGGATAGAACTTTTCCGAACTAGAAAAAATTATTATTCGAATGTATGTCAATACATGCATATAGCTTGTTAAGTTTCGCTTTGACTATAATATTAATTATGGTAATTGCGATGATATTAATTACGTTCTTTTCTTATTTAATCGCCAAAGGATAAGCCGTGCTAGTCTGGGGAACTACCATACAAGTAACCGCAATGCTTATTAAATGAAAAATTTCCTTGATGCTTTTAACAGAAAAGCCACACGTGTAGTAGTGTTTTCTTCTATATTAAGACATTATACACATTATGTAACTTTTATTCTTCGGTGGAATATTAAATTGTTTTGGTTGTTGCCGAGAACACAATTTCTTTAGCATACAGAGTGTTGCTAAATTGTGGTACCATTCTGAGGCTAGAGATAAAGACCTTTAATAAAAAATATACAAATGAAAAGTTGCATTTTCAAGTGCTTTTCTTTTATAACAATAACTAGAAACAATGACATTAGCATCAGGTCAATACAACAACTGCAAAATTGAAATCTCAGATATAATGATAATATTATGAATTTTCCACATTTATTTATTTTTACTGATAGTCGTATTTGAACAATAATTAAGAAGTAATTACTTAAATCCTAATAACATTGTAATATGATTTTAATTGATGGATTTTTATTTAATAATTCTGCCTAAGTACACATTTTGTAAAATGGTTTTTCCTGATATGATTAAAAAGTGTCACTAATAAAATCTTTTTAAAAAATTATTTTATAAAACTTTTATAGGTATTACATACAATATTTTAGTAAAAAAAAAATTAAACCTGCGTAATAAAGCCGAGAATAAAATTTTAATTTATTATTCTTTTCGCAGTGTAAGTTTATTTAATGAGAATATTTTTTAATATAAGGTAATTCAATTAAAGGTATTAACTATGCTAAATATCGGGCTCCTGATTTCTTTACTTTTCTTATAATTTTAATAAATCTCTACTAGTCCAGTCATTGAATTCGAAAATAAGGCAAAAGCTCCTAATTTTTTCGGATAGCATGTATTTTCCTGAAAATTTGCATACAAACACATCTGACCCCCCACTTCAAAAGTTATATTGTCTAGATGTGTGCTTTTTTCTATTTGGGCGTGAAAACTACCCTTGTACAAAAAAAATGCGAAAATCGCAGATTTAATGAATCAATTCATGTTCAAATAACTTGGATAAAGTTCCTTTCATGTTTTTTAATATAATTTATGAAATTTAATTACTTTTCGGCCCTCAAAATTCTTAAAAACTACCCTTCCATGGCCAAAAAAATAGAAAAGAAGTTTTTAACAGTTTAAAATATTCTTTTGGTGCATTCACAATGTATTGCATTTATTTTGTTATTCATTAGAAAGCTTACGACTCATTACAAAGTTGCAACCCTTAAAAACCATCCCTTATAATAATAAACAAAAAAATATTATTGGAAGCTTGAGATGTTTTAATGGTATGCATATGTTGAGTTATAAACTTTTTATTGGTTTTCAAATTATCTATGATATATTCCAACTTTTCAGCCACCCAAAAAACCCTTATGGAAGACCAACCCCTTAAAGAAAAATTTCCTAAAAATTATGTGCGATTATGATGGTATAATTATTTTTTTTTAAATTTATTGAATTTATTCTTAATATTATTTTATTAAATTAATAACAAATAAAAAAATATATATACATTATAAATGGATGTATTGTACAAAATGTTTTAAAAATACACAAAGATGATGGTAATTTACCCGCTCTGAAAATTTTACCGAAAAAATGCGATTAATTTTTTTACCATAACTTTTGTAATTTTAAAGTTATAAATTTAGTTAAAAACCCATTTTGTAAGAAATTTAAAGCACTTTAAGTTCTGTGATTTGCAGTTTTTTTGAGACCTTCGTTTTTTAGATTTGTAAGCTAAAAGGGCTCAGGAAAGGCGGTCTTGGAACTTAGTTTTGAGCTTCTAATTGTCATAACTCAGTCAAATTTTGTCCTACAAAAATTAAAAAAAGCAAATTGTTCAGTAAGAAAAAACCTACAATTTCTTATTCTATAATTTTTTTTATAACTTTGTTAGTTTTTGAAATATTTTGAAAAATGCGATTTTTTAACTTTCGCTAACCATAATCTAGAAGGTTCATTCAAGTTTTATGCGTATACAAACACAAAAAATTGTAAATCAAAATTTCTAAAGTATTATTACGTTACTGATATGAAGAAATTAAAGTCAAATATTCAATTAATTTTATTATAATCAGTTTCCTCATTAACTACACTTGTTAAAAAAAAAACAGCAACAAGTGCATCCCGTACTGTTGGAGGAAGTTCCTTTGGGCGTCAGAAGGGATATGGTTTTTATGCATGATGGGGCTCCCGCCCATTTTAGTCAAGTAGCACGTCAGCATTTAACTGAAACATATGCAAATCAGTGGATAGGTCGAGGAGGACCACAGAATTGGCCCGCTCGATCCCCGGATCTCAATCCTCTCGATTTCTCTACTTGGGGCCATTTGCAGCATTTGGTTTATCGTACTCCTGTTCGCGATGTAGAGGACTTAAGAAACCGCATTATCGATGCGTGCAGGGTAATTAGAGAGACTCCAGGAATATTTGAGCGAATACGTGGCTCAATGCGCCGACGTCTAGACGCATGCGTAATGTCTGAAGGTAGACATATTGAACATTTACTATGATTTCTACATGTTGTATGTTTTGTTATTAATAAATTAGTTTTGATTATTCCCCTTTAATCATTTAATGCAGGTAGTAACTACAAAATAACAGTAAATCCAGTCCGCATTTATGACGATGTATCTCGTAGTTGTTCGTAAAATAATTTTTTGCTGCGAACTGGTTTATTTTGGGCGAAAAATTTAAGTGACATTTTTTTTTTAGAATGAAACAGGCTATCGGAAATAAATTTTTAAATGGTAAACAAATAATAAGACAAAAAGTTACGTTGGAAATAAATTTTAGGGGTTGCGTTTTCCACCCCTTGCAACCATGGGGTAAACCAAATAAATTACTGGCGCTAAGTGTCTTTTAGGTAGTAGAAAATGTCAGGTTAATTTCAATATTGTAACTTGTTTAATGCTTGTGAAAAAAATTGTTAAACAAATTTTATGTACCCCCTTTAAGGGGCTGTATCTTAACAAGGGATGCTCCAATGAAGTTTCTTTATATGAGAGATCCTATCTTTTTTTCGATGAGGAATCACGCCCTTAAATGTTTTACACTTATTTAGTTACACCCTGTATTTTTACTATTTAATAATTCTGAAACCCATAGTATAATTTATCATCGTGAATTTTTGAAAACTCAAATAAAAAATTAGCAGGAGTGTCCGCAGAAGGATGTTGATTATACAGGGTGTTACAAATAAGGGCGATCTTTCAAACGGGTAATAGAGGTTTAACAATTCGTATATAAACGGCAAATCATATTCATACTCCCCATATACATATTAATACCCTATCCGCTAATTCTTGATTTAATTAAGGCATTTTGAAATAAAACAACGTAAATCGACCTACAAGAGCAAGCAAGGCACATCGGTGCCCAACAAATAACCATACTGAACCAGTTACTGCATTGTAAACAGCAGATCAGTTCATTGCGTAGGGCATTACAGGGTCGGTCTAAGTTTCGCGCAATAATTCTTAATTTTCTGGAACACATGACACTTTAGAGAATAGGTTGCTTATTTTAATTTTTATTTTCACGTCCTGTACTACCTCTTTATTGAAGCAACGGAATTATCAGAAGCATCCTGTATAAATTTCCAAAAAAGGGTTCAGTAATAGAAAAGCTTACTTTGCACCAACGAAACGAACTATTGCTGTTTTCTCTAGCAGTTTTTACTGGCAAGGAATTTTTTTTACGTAACAGAAGTACAGGGTGATTCACTATATTTTGACACTCCCGCTTTAACTTTTTTGTTTTAAGAGTTATAAAAAAATGTGAAATACAAAAGTTGCACGATTTTTTATGAAGTTTTCGAAAGTGATAGTAGAAAATCAAATGAAGTTCAAACAAAATGGCCGCGGATGTTAACTTTATTAATTTAAATGGAACACCCTGTATATTTTTACATATTTGGATAGAACGTTTCCTGCCGAGCACAGTCATATATAGTTTGTTGGGTCCGTCTCTAACAATAAGCGAGATAATATTAAAAAACGAAAAGAAGGTTTTTTATTAAGAAAATAAGATATTTTGTAATTGTTGGACGTTCACATTTTTTTATAACTCTTAAAACAAAAAAGTTAAAGGGGTGTCAAAATATAGTGAATCACCCTGTATTATCCTACTACAGTAATATTTTGCAAAAATAAATAAATATGACTGAACACTCCTTGCAATCAGTGACAGGTACATTTTTTTGAATATACAGGGTGATTCACAAATAGTGACCTCGTATTCTTTGGTAAATTTTAAGGGGAATCTTTCCTAAAAATTTTTCATCTAGGACGCTTCGTTAAAAATATACAGGGTGGTAACAAGTAACTTCAAAAAATATTTTTAATTTTTTTAAATAATTTAAAAACTAGTACGTGAAATAATTTCAAATTGGGCACATGTATTTATGTAAACATTGTCCAAAATCTGAGAGTTTTCCTAAAATTTACATGCTCCAGTGGCGGAGATACAGGGTATCGGTGGCATATTTTTTAAATAAAATAGTAAGCCACTGCTTTACGGTAACAGCCATCCAACAGTCAACAGCAAGACGAATCTGAAAATATCATGGTTGTTACTTAGAAAAATATTCCCCCGATACCCTGTATCTCCGCCACTGGAACATGTAAATTTTAATAAAAGCCCTCAGATTTTGTGCAATGTTTACATAAATACATGTGCCCAATTCAAATTATTTCACTTACAAATTTTTAAATTATTTCAAAATATTAAAAATATTTTTTGAAGTTTAACACCCTGTATCTTTTTAACGAAGCGCCCTAGATAAAAACTTTATATACGAGAATACGAGGTTCCTTTTTTGGTCACCATTTGTGAATCACCCTGTATTTTCTGTAAAAAAGCCATCTTTTCCGCGAGAGGAAAAGAAGTTCTTGTTGTAGTATTTCTACTATGACAAATAACCAAGAGAAGTAAAATAAGCTCTCATATAAATCCTTAACAGGCGCCGATTTTGCAAATGTTTTATTTGGGGTAGCCAAAAAAATTGCTGTGGCTATGAAAAAGTTGTCGGTGTAAAATAACCAACTTGGTACCTCTCACCATTTCCGAGATTCTGTACATACTTAAGTGAATCACCCTGTGTAACATTATAAGTAAATTTTTCCACTGGTGAAAAAGTAACAAACAAAATTACTTCATAAATATATTCAAATAAAACAAAAAAAAATCTATCGAGATGTGGTTACGATTAACTTTTATCCTCATTATGCGGGTAAATAAAATTTTCAATTCAGTACAGTACACGTTCGTAGAAGTTATTAAATATTAATATGTGGATTTCCCTGTTATAATTAATAAGTACTTACTTGTTTTGAGCTCTCCTGCAAATACGAAATCCCATCTCACCACTATTATATGACATTTATTGACCTAGATCCAAGTGTCACTAAAATTCTTTTAGTTATCATGATTTGATTTGTTATTAAAACAATAAATAAACAAAACAGTTTATATAACATTACGATTACAATCGATAGTAGAAACACATAGATTTCTTTCAATAGAAAACTCGTATCACGAATACATTTTATTCAGCTCGTAATTACAAAATTATCAGCATTTTATCGCTTTATCTATTCCATGAATTGTACAATGGTCGCGTCCTTAGGTACACTATCTCCAGTTTGGAAAAAAATGTTATCGACCTTTGCCTCTTTAGTGGCTTTAACCACGTACTCCATTTTCATCGCTATCAGAATAAATAGAGGGTCCCCTTTCTTGACCACGTCGCCAGGTTTCACCAGCAGTTTGTCCAGAACTCCCGGCATCGGGGCAATTGCGCGTTTAGTCAGCTGCGGGGATGTCTCCCCTGATTCCTCGAAACTTGGCTGGTGAAGGGAAAATTGAACTTTACCGTCCTAAAATTTAAATAATTTACTCATATTATTTCATTAACTGACGATACCGCGGCAAACAACTGCTCTGCGGACTAGCGCCCCGACCAGCATTGAAATATACTCGCCTAGGATCATTCGTCAACAGAACCGCCAGACATATACCGGTTTGGAACTTGTTAGGTCTCATAGGTTAAACAACCGACAAATAAGCCAGCTATTTTTGGCGTCTTAGGTACAGACATGGAGTGGGTATAACAAACAAGTTGTCGTAAATTAAATAAACTATATTCATAGATGAAGCTGTTGGGTAAACTAATTTCCAATTACCTATTACATTTATCTAAAATCAGAATAACAGTATAAAATAATAGTCCCCACCACAGTGAGCCCAGAAATTCCTTGCTTGTAAGCGCGTCACAATTGCCTACAAACATGCTACAGTTCCCCCTCCACGCGAGGCGGTTACAATAACGTGATTTAGGAGGGAACTGAGGCCGGCTCAAAGCTGCTTATAGTTTTAGTGCTTCAATTCGCGCTCGCGGTTAATGCACGCGTCGCATAGTACGCGGGCAGTGTCTGATGTCAGTGTGAAGGATAGTATAAAGGCTTTAAGGATAAGGACAAGACAGGTATTAAACTAAAGTAAATAAAAAACAACTTCCTTACAACAAAACATAGTAAGTCTAAATTTAACATAATTGAATAGATACTTATATTATATTATCAAATACCTACATAGGTAGAGGTGTTTCAATATCTCATGAGTCGCGAAATGCGCTTAAGGCGTGGCGTATCCGCATAATTCTTCTAATAAGCACGTTGTGAAAACATTGACTCAGAACTAGACCATGTGCATCATTACAAGTAGAAATGAACTAAGGCGCTCGGGCATCAATAAAGTCAAATGGCGAACGTTCGTTATATATATTTTTATTGTTTAAATTAAAATAATAAAGAATAGGGCGGCATTTTATTATGATATTTGTAATCGGATCAAAGGCTTGTTTACGCTACGAGAGCTCGAGAGAGACTGTGAATAATAGATGTAATGTTTTTAGGACGTAGAATAATTTAGGCGATGACGGTCGGAATTATGTTTCTGCGCATATGAAGGTCAAAGCTTCAAAGATTTTGAAACACCTCTAGCTATGAATGAAACTATTTCACAATTGATATTGTTTTATCTTTTGAAACGCCTTTTTCAAGACGTAATAACGTAAATTACTGCTCTAAACAATTAAAATTACTAGTCAAAAAATTTCTAAATTAAGAAACGAAGATTTAAAATTTAAAAATATTTTTAATTATGCGAAAATATTATTATTTTCCAAATATATTGCCCCTTAACTAAGTACCTACACAATTTGGGAATTTACATGATTTAATTTTTTTATTTTAATAGATTCCTTAAAATTTCCCAAATATGCAAACAAATTTCCCGAAAAATCATTTGAATGTTTATTATAAATGTATCCAAACATTATTTGAAATAGATAGGTTGAAAAACGAGCTTCGTATTTTGTACAGAGATGAACAATTTCATAATTTAGAAGTTCAAAAAACGATAGAAATATAATTCAAGGAATTTTAAATGGTATTTTCAGAAACATACAAATTGTTTGCCCAGTTTTAACAATTCCTGCAACAAATGTCTCGGTAGAAAAAAGCTTTTTGTGTCTTAAGCACATTAATTGTAAGACTCAGAAATACGATGAAACAAGAGCGCTTAAACAACTTATCAGTGGTGACGATAGAAAAAGAACTATTACAAAGTCTTAGTGTTAATCCTCAATTTTATGAAGACATTATCTGTAAATTTGCAAATTTAAAAGACGGACGAATAAACCTGTTTTATAAAAACATTCACTACGTTTTTAAAATATTTTGTTAAAAGTGGAGGCAAACGAAAAGCTGGCAGCGTTGTTTTATATGTAAATAGATAAGTTACCTTATGAAAATTAGTTTTTAAATTTTTTCATATTTTTTAATATTCATAAACCAAGTAGGAACAATTCTATTAATTGTTAGGTAAATATATTACTTTGTTTTTTTTTCTGTTACTTAATTTTATAGTAAATACAATTTTTAAAGTTTGGATATTATTATTAATAATATAATTTTTTAATTTACGGTTAAAAATGATGTGGAAATTTATTCCTACTTATTATTTGAGAGCGGATTAATAAAATATCCAAATAGTTGAGTATTATTTTTTATAAAATCTGAATGAAAATCCTGCTCGTCAACATCAGTTTTTCTATAATATTGTAAATGCAACTAAAAATTTCCAGATGCATTTACTCGTTTGACCTTGAAAATTAAAAAATTTTTTCCTGCGGCGCTTTTTTTTCTTTCTTGCCCACCTAGTAAAAAAGCCACGGATCTCACCTATTCACAATATCACGAGCCGCCACTGTCACTCCCATTATCTTTCCTCGTCTGTATTTATTATTATTCGTCGGTTGTTTCAATATCGCATACTAATGAAAACTAATAGGTATATGACTGGTGGTTCTACTGACAAAAATACTAATAATTCACTAGATATTACGGGAATAGTTGGGAATATCAGCAAGCAGAGTAGTTGTTTCTAGTGATATAATCAGTTGAAAAAAAATGTATGTGTTGAGTGACGACGGAGGGCTTGCTTTCATAGCACCTACCGACGCCAGGCCCGTCTTTGCCAGTCAGGGAACGAAGTGAAAAATATTTATAATTAAGCGCAAGATCGTTGATCGAATTAAGTTTTGTCGAGCTTTTGAACTTGTTCTATCCGAAAACTCAGTGATATTTTTCGCGGAATTTTTGTCAAAACTTAACAGGACATTTACAATTATTAGTGAACACCTCAAAATGCACCAATCATTATAGGTTAAGAAAATAAATTGATAAGGTGAGTTCATCTATTTTTATACTACCTAATATCATTGGTTTCATATCTATGCTGCACTATCTACATATATCTAATAATAGTAACATGTTTATTGCCCAACAGATTATAAATCGAATTCCAGGACAAATATAAATAAAGGCATACATACATTATAAGTTCTCAAACTTAAAGAGGTATAAAAATATAAGAAGAAATGACTTATGCATAAATCTCTACATAGGTACTGTTGTTGAATTTAATGTTGGCAGCATGATTTATATACACGGTGTTAGAAGTTTGACTGCCTTAATTTAACAGACGGTAGAATGCATTAAAATAAACAAAAAAAAACTATATATGACATGGGTCCTAAACTCAACCATTTCCGAGAAAAAAAAATAATCAACTTGATGTACAAAAGTTCGATTAATTAAGGAATATTGACATAACTGCGTGCATAGAATACCATAAAATACAATGTTTATCACTTTTTTAACTTCTTTATGCTTAAGTCTAAAAAATAATTAGCGTTGTAATAAATTTAAAATTCGATTAAATTCATATCGAGCAATGTGACAAGGGCGCGGCAGTTAACACGAGGTACTAAGCTGTCCAGCAATACGCAATTCAGTTGGTATTGGTGTCTGGAATTGGACCATGTCGGAGTGTTTTTTGCGTACCACTATTTCCTTTTATTGAGGTGTTTTCCAGTGAGTGCGCGAAAATTGGATTCGAATGTGTCGCGCGTGCATCGAAAATGGTGGTAGATATTTTGAGTATATGTTGTAGTTTGTTTTGTATTTGTGCATTTAAAAATTACTGAATTTTGCTTTTTGGTAAGTACCTAAATTATTTTTAATGCGTATGATTATTTGGACGACGTGAATCTTTGTGTATTTTAATTACATATTTTAAAAAGTTAAGTTCCCGTTTTCGAGCTTAAATTTAAGCACAACACTATCTTCGCACTACAAAATCGATACATTTTATTTTATTTATTTAAAAACTGGAAAACAATTGTCTCGAAATTTACTAAATGTTTCACAATAATAGCTGTTTACATTTTTGTTATTCCGTAGGACAAGTGTGCCGCGTGCACACGTGGTATACATCAGCTGTGTAACGTTAGGTTAAGCGCTGTTGTCACGTTGTGATGAAACTCCCCAATATTAATACTCGTTGTATTTTGAAAACTGTTAATCTTACACCCCTGTAATATACAACTTTTTTTGTTCATTTATGATTACTCTATCTCATGCTGAAGTAATGGCAGTCAAACTTCGTACACCCTTTATAAAAAGGAACTAACATTAATGTCACATGTGTCGCATATCAAATTAACATCTTTGCCCCGCCTGAAAAATGTTCGCTTGAAAAAGGTCATGGGCCACCATTATGTAGACGAGTTATCTTTATAAAAAATTTAACACCCTGTAGTTCGCAGGCCAAGCCATTTACAATCTATGTACACAGTAACTTCTTTAAAATGAACCAAATTATTATCTTTTACGAACCGCCCTACATACAGGGTGTTGCGGAAATAAGTGCAAAACATTAGAGGTTGATAGAACATAAAAAATAGATGATAGATTTTTTCCTACGGATCACGAGTCTATCGTCCTTTGTTTTTAAGATATAGGGCGTCAAAAATAATTCTTTAACATCAAATTTTAACCATAGCCTTTCCAAAATGCAATGTGTTCCGTTGAAGTTCGTGTGTGAATAAGTAAGTTTTCGGGGGTGAAAAATACGCCAGTGTTGTTAGTTTTTGTTGTCGAACTATCTTTCTCAGTGACATTTTAAGACATTACTCTTTTGGGGTTAGGTTTTCTACAGTCTACAGTGTATGTATGTGTAAAAAGTACTCCTGTTAAAATCGCCCCTAACGCACCTATTTTTAAAAAAAAAAAAACGCAATTGATTGGCCTAAAACTTCTATTTCTCTAACATATGGAGTTGGCAAGCATACTTTTTTATGTAAAGACATTTTAAACCTAACCTCAAAAAAGTTATGCTTTAAAATGTCAACTGAGAAAGACAGTAGCTAGCGCCCTCTATCACAAAAATTAACAACATTTACGTATTAACCACGTACCTGTACCAAATTTTAATGCATTATAGTGTTTTTTTTTTAATTTGACTTCATGTATATCAAAAACAAAATCGTTTTATTTTTTCATGTTTTGTCACCTCCTGATTTTTTTGTAACACCCTGTACAACAATATTTCAGATTTAATTAACATGGATCAGGACCGCACCGGAAATCTTGTCAAGTGAAATTTATTCGCAAAACGTAAATTTACCATAAACGCAATTGTTAAATAAATACTTACTTGATCAAAAATAGCTAGAAAGTCATCGTTCGAATAAAAATTAACCCTAGTTTTAGCGCCATCTATCGCGCAATTTAGAACTAACGTTTTCCCTTTGTTCAATATCTCGCCCTGAACAGTTTTCCATGATTTACCATCAGTCGACATGCTATATTCGTCTTGTTTTATATATTTTACGTTCACTAAAAATTCTGCAAACAACAAAGTACAAAATTATTATCACTTTACGTATAAGTGTAAATTTTAAATGTGTACAAGTATTTTAATTGCGGGTATGGCTTATGATATATATTGAGTGGAACTAATTTTTTTAATTATTAATTTTTACCGAGATACTGATTTTTTTAATGTACCTATTGAGAACCACTCAATCGTTTATGCATGCGCAACAATATATTGTAAATTGTAAATTTACTCGAAAATCAGTCTTTTTTCGAAAAACATAAGAGGGTAGTAATTTGTAGAAAATTGAAGGACGAATCCGAAAATATCATTGTTGTTACCGTAAAGCAGTGGCGTACTATCTTATTTAGAAAAAATATGTCACCGATACCCTGTATCTTCGCCACTGGAGCATGCAAATTTTAGGAAAAACCCTCAGATTTTGGACAATGTTTACATATGTGCCTAATTTCAAATTGTTTCACTCAATAGTTTTTTAATTATTTAAAAAAAAATATTTTTTGAAGTTTAACACCCTGTATATTTTTAACGAAGTATGCTAGATAAAAACTTTATAGGAAAAACTCCCCTTAAAATTCAGTAACGAGGTTCCATTTTTGGTCACCATTTATAATCCTAAAATAAATATGTTGAGACCACATAATTTTTTTGCATAAAAACAATTCTCCTTAGTACAGGTAATATTCAAGATACTAACTTGATTAACGCAAACCACAACGCTAGTCTTGAAAATCATATGAACAGGCTGACAAAATGTGACTGACCTTCTAAACCAGAAACCAGTCTTTCCAGAAGGGTTTCAAAAGGCTCTGAATCCGAATCCGATCTCAGAATTGTTCATATCGTATCGTAAATGTGCGAAAGACACTTTGTTTGAGGTTATGTTACACCGTGAAGCAATTCTTCTCCACAAAACTCGTTACTACTTCTTCAAAATCCATTTTCAACCATTCATACTTCTAAAGAGAGATGAATCAAAATACAGACACTTAAATTCCCACTTATTCAGGTTTTCGGGGTCGCTGATTACGATTCTGAAGTCAGGATTACAAAATTCGAAATGCCATTATTTTATTCCATCCACCATATTGGATCCGCCATTTTGAATTTTGTAATTTTGACAGCAGATTTGTAATGATTTAATATGTTAGGTACTTGTAATTAATTCTTCTCCCTCTTCAACTGATGCTTCTCAGTTTCCGAATGTCGACCAATCCGTGAAACTAATCAATTTCGATAGGAGAGGTAGGTAGGAAGTACTTTCAGATTCCATTGAGTTTTGAGGGGAAAATTACTTCGTGATATAATATAACCTCAAATACAGAGAAAAATCGTGTTTTTCGAACTTTTAAGTTAGGATATCTCCAAAACTTGACGTAAAGGAACAATTCTGAAGTTGCATTCGAATTCAGCGCGTTCAAAAACTTCCGGAAAATATAGACTGGGTTCTGATTTAAAAATTTGTCGGTCTATTATTGAACTTTAAGTCAAGAAGTTTGGGATAAATAACGTGGCAAATAGTATTGCAAAAAATCATTGCCTCAGAAAATGAATAGAGGAGGAAGAAGACATAAATATTTTTATGAAGATTTCAAAATTTCTTTAACATACAATCTAAAAAACTTTTCTCTTCGATTTCATAGAAAAAGTTGGATTTTAAGAATTCTGTATAACTCTGGCAACACTGCAAAGCTCTTCCGTTCAGGGTACACAATTAATGTTAAGCGTAAATACCACAACGAAGTCAAGCGTTGGTTTTCAACAAGTTTTCTACTAAAAAATCAAGCGCACTTATTTTAAATTTCTCTCTTTTATTCTTCATCCTTTTTGCAAAATAACTATTTATTTCATGTTCCATTAATTGTACCTATCGCTTTTTCAAATATATGTACACACTTACGATTCACCCTATGCGTTTATTACCTTCATCTTCAAATTTCAGTCTAATATTTCTCCTGTGCTTCTGATTTACCCTGAAATTGGATTCCACGACGAAAGGGTTGTACTGGTCGTTTCTCGACGCTGCCTGAGCCGTTTCTTCGATTTTATCCTTAAGGATAATCGCCAAGGATGCTTGTAGCAACTGGGTTTCTCGCGGTTTAACTTCGGAAAGCAACGAAGCATCGTGGTCTTTGATGAAATTCGTGTGGACGTTGCCGGCAGAAAATTCTGGATGTCGCGCGAGATTTAACAAGAAATTTATGTTGGTTTCCAAACCTGCAATCTGAAAATAGATATTAATAAAGTTCGCACGCAAAACAGTATTCAAAAAAAAGTTAGGCAATTTTTTTTTTTGGAAAATGTCGAGAGATTGTTTTTAAAAAACATATTCAAATTCGAAAAATGTTTTCTAAAATGTTTTCTTATCAAGTGAAGTCTGTTGGTTTAAATATGTTTTGCACACCTAAATTTCTGATATCGAAGAACGTTGTCTGACGTCATTTAATAAGATTTTTTATTTAATTTTTATTTTGTTTCAATCAGCTTAATATCTAATTAACGGTTTTTTCTTTTGAGAAAAAAATGTGGAAGGAAGTGGTCAAGTTTAAAATAAATGTACATAATCTTCTGATGGAAGACTTGTTGAGAGCCGCTGACTTCATTATGGCATTTACGCGTAACATAATTTGTTTATTTTGGCAGTATTGCCGGTGTTATACCGGGTGTCCCATTTTAAAAAATGCACGTGAATATCTCTTAAGTTAACGGCTTAATAAAAAAATTTTTCAAATAAAAGTTGTAGGGTTTTGAGGGGGACATCTAATGGTAACCTTGACCATGACCTTCAAGATCATTTCAAGGTCAAGTTGATTTTTTCTAATGCAAACATATTTTTGACACCAGAAATGAAAAGAGCAGAAAATTTTACATCCGACTATGACCCGGACTATGACCTTCAAGGGCATTTGAAGGTCATTTCAAGGTCATTTTAGTTTTTTTGTAGCAAAATTCATTTCCGTCTTGCCGAATAGTGTACTCAGAGGTTTTCGAGGGCGCTGATCGCGAATATGAAGTCAGAATTTGAAAATATTCAAATCCAAGATGGCCGACCAATTTTTGGTAAACATTTTTAATATTCATATGGATTAACATTTTGAAAATGCTTCAACCTACGTTAAAACTCAAGGTCGAGCCGAGTATTCGACATATTGGATCCGCCATATCGGATTTAACTATTACTAAATTCTGAGCTGAGAGTTCAAAAACATTTGAATAAAAAATGCATGCCGCAAAAGGTTAATGGGTATTCTCGAAAATTATGGCGAGCCCCACATATCAAAAAGAAAAATATGAACAAGATTAAAGTTTTGCCAGCAAAATACTACAATGACCTTCAAATGACTTTTGAAACTTAAGGTCATGATCAAGGTTATATCCGTAAGCAAAATTCTCCGCACTTTCTATTTTGGTCTGATATGTACCGGTTTCTATTTGAAAAATTAACTTGATCTTGAAATGACCGTGAAGGTCAAGGTCAATGTCATAGATGGACGTGAAATGGCCCGCTTTTCTCTTTTCTGGTCTCAAAAGTAGAATTTTGCAACAAAAACTAAAATGACCGTCAATGCTCTTGAATGTCATGGTCAATGTCATAGTCGTATGTAAAACTTTCTGCTCTTTTCATTTCTGGTGTCAAAATATATGTTTCCATTTGAAAAAATCAACTTGACATTGAAATGACCTTGAAGGTCATGGTCAAGGTCACCATTATATGTCCCCCTCAAAACCCTACAACTTTTATTTGACATTTTTTTTTCATTAAGCCCTTAACTTAAGAGATATTCACGTGTATTTTTTAAAATGGGACATCCGGTATAAACTTGAAAACTCTATTTTTATGAAATAGCAAAAGCAATATTAAATAAACAAATGCCTTTATAAAATTAATATTGGCCACCTCTTTCCTTTATTATTTATATTCGTTTACACACTTCTAACTTATAAATTCAATGTTCAATTATCCGGTTGATTTTTGAGTGCTCTGAAGATTACAGAAGTGCTTAAAAACTAGGTAGTGAGAAACGTCTTTTAAATAAATTTGAAATGTACTGTACCTAGTTAGGTTTTTACTGTGAAAATCAGTGAAGAAGTATTAACTTCTAGTGGGGAATTTATGACAGCATTAGCTTTACAAATTGTTGACTATACAGAGTGATTCACAACATATCCAAAAAAATTTGGGGATATGTCATGAAAAATGGAGTCAATAAAAAAACGTTTTTGTGAAATTCTTCTAGTTTCCGAGAAAAAAATTGTTAAAGTTGTAGTATTTACAATCCTTACATCGCTGGGCTACTGCAATCTCCGCGCGTTATTCGTTGTACATAACGCGCTCTCTCTCTCCACGTGGCCTCGGGCGATGATTCCGAATACTGCAATCCGATTTCATTATTAACGTTTTTGTGATAGTGTTTACATTAGTTTTTCAAGTGTTAAGAATGGCTTACGTGTAGAGCAACTCGGAGTTCATGGATATCGTGGATTAGTAAAGCAAGACAACCACGAAAATTTCAAATATTTCGAATTTTCACTACCAAGAACGGCGGTGACAGCATTTTTAACATTAAGGCGATGTTTCGCATTGTATTAGCTATATCCTGTCCAAATTTTGTTCGTGCAACTCTCTTGGTTTCGACAATGAAATAAAAAAGATTAATTATTTACATTATATTCGATTAAATTCGCCTGCAGCTTCGAAAGGGCTTCCAACCTATTTCTTCCCCAAACCACTAACTTGGCAATCATTGGATCGTAGTGGACAGAGACTTCGTCACCCTCTCGAACTCCTACAAACAATACAAATATCAAACCATGGTGGTGGACAACGCGATCAAGTTTCATTGACTTTCAAAATGATATGGGTATTGATTGCATTTTCAATTATTATGTCAACTTATAAAACCATAAATCGTAAATAAGTACAATGAAGTTAATATATTTACGGAAAATATACGTGAGACTGACTGACGAAGAATAAATACTTCTAAAAAGTATTGTAAAACACCCTTTTTACAAATTTTACAATATGCTGTGAGAAATAAATGTACCTGTCTCGATTCTGACGTCTACAGAGGAAAGGGGTGGAGACAAATGCAAAAGGGGACCTGCACCGGGTAAAAATCCTCTCAAAGGGTCTTCTGCATAGACACGCGCCTCGAAAGCGTGTCCAGTCAAAGGAATATCTTCTTGAGAAAGAGGTAGCTTTTCGCCGGAAGCTATTTTGATTTGCCATTCCACCAAATCGGTTCCTAAAATTCGTCATAATTGTTCTATTGAAAGATTAGAGCAGAAAATAAAATCACGTAACAAACAAATACCTGTCAAAATAAGACAAAATGTTCATATTTCTCTAAAATGCGTTATGAAAGAGTTAAAGGGAAGGTAAAGTAAATAGTTGAATTTTATTTTAATCCATGTTAAATCTGCAAATTTGATGGTCGGTAGTTTTTTCAGAAGTCTACTTGAAAATTCGAGAAGTTTCCACGATTTATAAGAAGAAATTACTCTTATTTCAAATTGGTAAATTGGTAAATAGTAAATGATAATAATAAATTAGTAAATTGGTAATTGGTAAACTGGTAATTGGTAAATTGGTAATTGATAAATTGGTAATTGGTAAATTCGTAATTGGTAAATTGGTTATTGGTAATTTGGTAATTAATAAATTGGTAATTGGTAAATAGTAAATGATAATAGTAAAATAGTAAATTGGTAATTATAGTAAATTGGTAGTTGGTAAATTGGTAATTGGTAAATTGGTAATTGGTAAATTGGTAATTTATAAATTGGTAATTGGTAAATTGGTAATTGGTAAATTGGTAATTGGTAAATTGGTAATTTATAAATTGGTAATTGGTAATTGGTAAATTGGTAATTGACAAATTGGTAATTAGTAAATTGGTAATTAGTAAATTCGGAAGTGGTAAATTGGTAATTTATCAATGTGCATTTACTAATGCACATCGTGGTCCGTATGAAATTTAACGTGTTAATCGTAGGTAGCTGGAGATGTATTCGACCACATTTTGCTATTTTTCTCGAAAACATTGCGTTTCACGAAAAAAATATCAAGAGACAAAAATGTTTCTAAATTCAATAGCTTTCTAGCGAACTAATAAGTTTTAAGAAATTCAAATATGTGACCAAATTTATTTGGCTCCAAAGACAAGAGGGCTCACGAGAAAGCGTCTTAAGGGGATTCCCCGTCAAATAGCGAAGCACTATAAAAAATACCGGTTCCCTAAAATTTGTGTCAAGAATTTGTGATCAAATTTTGTTGGACACCCGGTATATGCAATAATAATTTGTTGTTTTTCTCTAATTGTTAAGGTTTACCTGTGACCATCTCAGTAATGGGGTGTTCCACTTGCAGCCTGGTATTCATTTCCATGAAATTAAAACTGTGGTCGTTCTTATCCAAGATGAATTCAACGGTCCCCGCCCCAACGTACCCCACTGCTTTGGCGGCTCGAACTGCTGCCTCCCCCAACTCACGCCGCAGTTCCGTGGAGAGACCTGGCTGAAAAATTGGGGAAATGTAAAACTTGAAGGATTGTCTCATAAAAAAAAATACCGCGGGAGCTTCTTCGATAATCTTTTGGTGCCTCCTTTGGACAGAGCAGTCTCTTTCGTACAGATGAACGGCGTTCCCGTGCGTGTCTGCAAAGACCTGCACCTCGACGTGGCGTGGCTGGGCTATGAACTTCTCTAATAATACTTCAGAGTCTCCAAATGATTTTTGGGATTCTGTCCTGGCTGATTCTAGGTTTTCTTCAAATTCTGCTTCCGAATAGGCAATCCTCATGCCTGCAGAGTTTTATTAAACAATATTGAACAAATCAGTAGATAATTTTATAGGTTATATCCTAAGCCCTCCACGTTTTTTGCTTGGAAACTGAGAATAAATCTACGATTTCTACGAATTTTACGACTTCATAGTTAATTCATTCATAGTTCAAACAACTTTTTGTCGGACTGTACCGACGTACGTTGCTAAAGCGCATTTGATTCTCGATGAACATGGCATCAATCAGAAAAAACGGAGTATTGTTGTCCTATTAGAAAGTTTAGTTATTTTAATTTTCGTATGATCTAATACAACACTTTTGCAGCAGCTGTTTTTCCGCTCACCGTAATTTAATTTTGAAGTGCGTTAGTTTAATTATAATGTCCATATTTTTACCTTTGCCCCCTCCTCCTCGTACTGCTTTGATCATTACCGGGAAACCTATCCGTCTGGCCTCGTTTTTCAGAGTACCGTTGCTTTGGTCTTGTCCATGGTAACCTTCTACGACTGGTACTCCTGCAGTTGACATTATTTGCTTTGATGTACTTGAAAAATAATTAAGAGCAGATTAAAGTGTATCGATGAAATGTGCATATGTACTGCAATATATTAAATTAACTAGGTATATAAAAAATTACTCAATGTACTACCTTTTGATACCCATATCTCTGATGGCTGATGCCGGTGGTCCAATGAAAATTACCTTTTCCTCTTGGCAATTATCAGCGAATTCGGCATTTTCAGACAAAAATCCATAGCCAGGATGAATCGCTTCGCATTTCGAGTTTTTGGCTACTTGCAGTAACTTATTCCCCCTTAAGTAACTTTCTGAAGCTGCAGCTGGCCCAATAAAATATGCCTCATCTGCCTAAAAACTAATAATCTGAAGAAGTTAGTAAATAATAATTATTATTAAATTATATCTCTTTAAATTTGGCGCCATATCTGAACTATTATTAATTATTTGACTAAAGGTCTGTTCCAACAAGAGTCAGGGATTGGTTCCCAACCGTTTGAAATATTTGGCCAGCTAAGTTTTAAATGTGTCTTCAGTGAATATATCGCAAGAATTAGTTGGATGCACATTTCTGACGGTTCGGAACCAATCCCTGACTCTTGTTGGAACAGACCTTAAGTAATAGAAGTTCCTTCAAGTATATAAAATATTCTCCGTATTATTTATATATACAGCACAGTGCAATAAAAATTAGCACGTTCATGGAACGACGGCGACAGTTGCTTATAAAAAAATTTAGTACACGGCCCCATGTATACTACTTTAAAAAGTCCACTGTAAATATATTCAATTACTGCTATTATCAGTATTAGTGAAGTTGTTTTCAGTTTTATTCGAAGTAAAGCAAAGAGAAAAGGAATTTAAATATCCCGCCGAACTCATACATCCACAGAACAAAAAAGAATCTATTTCTTTTCAGTATGGATGGATCAGAAACGCGCAGAATCAGAAACTGCCTGCGCACAACCATTTTTTGTTTAATTTTAGAACCTGTGGTAGCGGAAATTTCATCTAATGAAATATGTGGGTGTCACGTTTTATTAGCAAACAGTATAGCATTTTATGTTCTTATCTACACCTTACCATAGACACATGAAGCGCATTCTTGTCGACTTCACTGTACACTGCAACTGTGCGAATTCCTAATCGTTTAGCGGTGCGCATTACACGACAAGCTATTTCACCTCGGTTGGCAACCAGTAATTTATTAATGTTTTTCGTTTTCCATGTGGATTTCCATCTTCTTAGGTTCGTATACGTAAAACTTCGATTTACGCTAGAACAAATACTGGGTCAATGAATTTTATCAGTAGTAAAATACGTAATTAAAAATCAAATTTATGATATAGGTATCTAGCATTTTCTAACTTACCATTTTAATGGATGCAGCACGAACGTACAAAGATACATCTTGTATTTTAGTTAACTTTATTACTAACTTTATAAAAACTCTATTTTGTTTGTCATATTTCAACTTTTGTAATATTGATAAGGTTAGAGTTTTATCGTATTACAATAATTTCATCATACAAACAGCGTCCTGTTTACTTATACAATGAAATTTAATATTGCTTAGTCACATTAAAATTACAACTAATTAGAATTCATAGGTAAAGGTGAAAGAAAAATAAGCGAATCTTCACTTTTATCAAATTAACTACTATATCAAAAATTAATAAAGTTTTTGTGATAAACAAATTTATATTCATAAATCTCGATCGTATCCATGATAAATATAAAAATGTTTATTGTTAATGTCGCAACACCTTGTCAAGGCCGTGTTGAATAAATTGCGACAGAATTAACGCAAGTCGCAAGTATGTTTTCATCATTAATCTCGATTAAATACACAACACTATTTGTACACGTTCAAAATAAGAAAAAAGTACCATGAAGAAATGTTCGGATATGTTTCGTTTTCGAGATACAGGGTGTTGAGATTTGGAAGACTAAACATTTTTTAAAATATCTCTGAAAACGTTTGATATAAAACAATGAAACTTTATGGTTTATCAAATTAATTAATCCATGAAAATTATTAAAAAATTAAAGTGGTCATCTTAAGGCGGTATTGCACTGGGGTCGCCGAACAGTCTAGGATGATCAGTTTTTCTGATGAGATGACCCGTTAAGAGAAAAAAATCTTTTTTAGTTTAATAGAATATATAGTAGGATCATATTCGATGCAAAGTAATAATTCATTGCCTGTCAAGGGAACCAATGAAGTACGTTTTTAAGGGTTTTACAAATTGAATAATTTCTTTATACATTATGAAGGGACGACGGGATCAGTTCAGGTATGGCACCCTTGTTCCTACAAAAATTCCTTTATTCTCATAAACTATTTATTTTAAATGTAATTTATTATAAATCCAATTTGTTTCCTAAATTCCACATATGTACTACATTTTACCTCTGTACGCGCCACTGTTGTTTACTTGTTTTTTGGAAGCGCTCTCTAATTGACGGCAAAGCTCGCCAGGTTAGTATTTTACGTATAACCGACCAGTTCGTACACTCGATGCACCTGGGCGACTACAGCTACTACCAGAACACAGTGCGTATGCAGCGGTATTTCAGATTTTACATTGAATTTCATTTTAAATTTGAAATGATTTATCTTACGCCTCCTAAAATGATGACACGATTTTCCTTTGATAAAAGACCGACAACTTTTTGCTCTACTTTGCATCGAATACGATTCTATGGTTCTATTTATTGTGAGAATGTAGGTGGCGCCATCTATACACTAAACGTTTAATTAACTCACTAGCGAATATGAAGCTGTTACAGGCTGTTAAAAAATTCTTCCGCAGTTTAATGCAGTTTTTGAGCGATAGATGGCGGTATGAAAGTTTGGAACTGTTTAGTATAACTTGATTGGTAATCGACACAAGTGAGCGTTTCACCTCATCGTACATACGAAAAATTGATTGGAATGATGTATCGCTAATAGCAGGAAAATTTTCAAAAAAATTAAAGTGCATTTCTTAAGGCGGTTCCGTGGGATCACTAAACACGTTGTGACGGTCGGTTTCTGTGCAAGTGCTTCCGTCGAAAAAAAAAAAAATGGAAAACGTGGAAAACTGGAGTTAGAGAGAAACAGAGTGCAGTTTTGGTTTGGTCATGGTCATTATAGTTCACCAGAATTTTTCAAATTTTTGTGAACCCTAAATCTTTTTGAGAAAACCGATTGATCCATGAAAATTATCAAAAAATTAAAGGGATCCTTTCAAGGCGGTATCGCACGCAACTGGGGTCGCTGCATGATTACGCTGGGATCGTCGATTTTTGTGTAAATGCCTCTGTTAAGGAAAAACAAATAAAATTTCGAAAACCGGATGAGATAGAGAAGACCTGAATGCAGTTTTGGATTGGTCAGGGTCGTTTTATAGTTCGCCGTAATTTGTTCAGATTTTTCCGAGTTCTAAAACTTTTGAAAATGAAAAAAATTAAATTAGTTAAAAAATTAAAGTGCTCGTCTCAAAGCGGTATCGCACACAACGGGGGTCGCTGACCACACTCTCTTCTATTATCTATGGACCACACTATAATAGTTTTTCTGCAACTGACCCACAGGTTAATAATATGACTGGCCCATAACACGGTTTTATTGAGAAAGAAGGCAGCGCCATCTATACATTAAATGTTCAATTAATTCAGCAGCGAATGTGAAGCTGTTACAGTTAGCTACCTGCTAAAGAACTCTTCTGCAATTTAGTGGTTTTTTAGCGACAGATGGCGGCATGAAAATTTGGAACTATTAAATGCAGCTTGTTTGGTCAATCGACACAAGTTAGCGTTCCACTTTATTGAACGAAAAGTTCGAGTTGGAATGATGATGTGGAATGATGCATCTCTAACAGCACGAAAATTGTGTGCTTTTCTTAAGGCGGTTCCGTACGTATCTGCGGTGGCTAAACACACTACGTTATTTGTTATTGTGTGCACGATTCAATATATTTTATTTCATTTTCCATAAAAAAAAGTAGGGTAATTTCTAATTTTTTTTTTATATAATGTTAATTATGCTGTCAAAAATAAAGATATCTCTGGCTAAAATTTCTTCTAAATTATTTTGGCAGAGCCACCACTGTGGTAAATGTTAAATGTTTAACAAAAATGAAGTAATTAAATTTCACATCCAAATGAAAAACTTAGCGAAAAAATTAAGGGGATTGGGTTCTGTTCCATGCTCATCACGTCTCGATAAGTGGGTTATTTTCGGCAAGGTTGGTCGACCACAGCTAGTGAAGAAAGAAAATAAATTCGAAAGAGAAAAAAAAATTAACTGTATTACAATTACTTTATTCTAGTTAATTTACATATGCAGATACAATATCACCACACAATTTGCACCTCATTGATATATTAAATATAAAACATTTCTTGTGCTTTAATCAACAAAATACAGAGAAATTACACATAAATTAAGATAATTGTGGTGTTAAGTAGAAGTGTTGTTTATTCCCGGTAACCAATCATATTCAAGATTCTATTTTTCCAATATATTTATTAAAATAGAAAAATAATATGCAAAAAAAATTACAACCCCAAAAAGAATTAACTGATAACTAGTTTATATACAGTCGTTACAAAAAATTAAATCCCAACAATTTAAAATTTGAAAAAATTTATTTATTCATAGTACTTTCGAAAATCCAATTCACTACCTCTCTTTGAAAGATACCTCCAACAAATTTATAAAAATAATAAACATATACGGGATGTGTACCAAGTTCTTGGAAAAAAATCAGTTATTTCCGGATTTTCCAGGTTGAGAGAACGTAAGTTCTACACATATTAATTTTGATTTTCAAATGACCATCAAAAAATTGCACAAACAGAAATAATCTTAGTTTTACTTACTTAAGGCAAAAAAAACTTTATTTTTAATAATTCCTACCTGTCGCAATACGAAATAAATGCCATACTCGAAGATTTTTTATTTGGGAGAAAACGGCAATTAAAAATTACAATAAAGGCATTTGCCGACTTGACCTTAGAAAATTGTCGATTTTTGGCAACTACCCTTTTTAAAATTAAAAATTAGCTCAGAAAAAGCAAAAAAAATACTTGGCGGGCATGCAAGGACTCGGCTAGCAAAAAAAAAACTTTTCGTTCAGTATGCGAGCTCTATAGCAAATAGGCAACCAGCAATATATTTTTATGGATTTTATTACACAGTTTGTTTAAATATGAATGAATGCACATATAACAGACTTTGCTCCATTCTAATGCAGATTTTCTATAAAATGGAGTTAGTTTGAAACTCGAATTACTTTTTGTTGTACAGAAATTTGTAATTTGCCGCTTTTGGCATCATAAATTACAAATTTCTTTACACCAAAAAATTATTTGAGTTTCAAACCAAGTCCATTTTATAGAAAACCTGCGTTAGAATGGTGGAAAGTCTGTTATTTGTGCATTAATTCACATTTAGACAAACTGTGTAATAAAATCTGTAAAAATGTATTGCTGGTTGCCTATTTGCTCTTAATATATAAGAATTTTATGAAAAATATGTATAATTTTTGGCTAAATTCTAACTGTATAGTTATTTTGACTGAATTTAGATCTATTGAAATAAAATTTTTAAGAAAATGAACATGGACTTATAGTAATTTTTTATTGCAGTACCTTTACAATTTGCGAAATGAAAGAAAATCGGGTGGTTTTATTAAATTACCAATTCCAGTGGGTTATATCTTCTCAAGTTCGGTAATAAGCACGTCAAATTGTGGCACGCTGTCGAGACCTATTCTGGTCCGCTGGAATCGTCCGTCTACGAATTTTCTTTCATTTTGCATAGTTCATCTTTAACTCGGGCCCCCCCTCCTCTTATTTTAGTTAGTATTCTCCTTTTCAATGTTATAAACGATGTTTAATGATTTTCCAATACAGAAATACCCAATAACTCAGCCGACAAGAAAATATAAGCGGATTTTGTAGTTTCGGTGCTAAATATTGCTTTATTTGCACGTATTTGTCATAAATGAAGTAAATTAGCCTTGAAAGGACTCTGTAGGCAACCAGAAATGCATTTTTATAGATTTTATTACACAGTTTGTCTAAATATGAATTAATGCACAAATAACAGACTTTCCTCCATTCTAACGCAGATTTTCTATAGAAAGGACTTAGTTTGAAACTCAAATCGCTTTTTGGTGTAAAGAAATTTGAAATTTACTTGTTCAAAG
Source organism: Anoplophora glabripennis (assembly GCF_000390285.2). Classification (NCBI taxonomy): domain Eukaryota; kingdom Metazoa; phylum Arthropoda; class Insecta; order Coleoptera; family Cerambycidae; genus Anoplophora; species Anoplophora glabripennis. Next base: position 44,565 of record NW_019416484.1, read on the forward strand.
GCGGCAAATTACAAATTTCTTTACAACAAAAAGTAATTTTCAGTTTCAAACTAACTCCATTTTATAGAAAATCTACGTTAGAATGGAGGAAAGTCTGTTATTTGTGCATTGATTCATATTTAGACAAACTGTGTAATAAAATCTATAAAAATGTATTGCTGGTTGCCTATTTGCTATAGAACACTCGTAAATACAAAATTTTTTAATTATGTTAGTTTTTTCTTGTTTATTAAGTGAAACAATACTAATCTTCGATATCTCGTTATTTTCAACGACTCCGATTTTTTTTTAAAGTAAAGAGAATTTATCACTTTATTCGGATCAAAAGACAAATTATTGAGATCGTCATTACGAGAAAGAAATATTAACTACAACCGCATTATTGATAAATTAATGTAAGAAGCGCAAATTAGAATTAAAAACACATCGATTACGACACAGAATAAAAATTGTTTTTCTTTTGTGTATTTTTTTTAAATCAATTTTATTTTGAAATGAAATCTTGAATCCAGTCAAAATAAACGAAGGAATATTGGAATTTGACGAAAAATCTCCATGTTTCTCGAAAAACATATTATTTTTTATTTAATGCCATTTTATCTTAAAAAGAAAATACCTAATAGTAATATAAGGGATAATCAACAGAAAAAACGTACAATGCAGGCATTGCAGATTGACGTACAAATAAGACGGTTCTACAGCAAATAGGCAACCAGAAATACATTTTTATAGATTTTATTACACAGTTTCTCTAAATACGAATCGATGCACAAATAACTGACTTTCCTCCATTCTAACACAGATTTTCTATGAAATGGACTTGGTTTGAAACTCAAATTACTGTTTGATGTAAAGAAATTTGTAATTTGCCGCTTTTGGCATCGTAAATTACAAATTTCTTTACACCTAAAAGTAATTTGAGTTTGAAACTAAGTCCATTTTATAGAAAACCAGCGTTAGAATGGGGGAAAGTCTGTTATTTGTGCATTAATGCATATTTAGACAAAACTGTGCAATAAAATCTATAAAAACGTATTGCTGGTTGCCTATTCGCTACAGAGCCCTCTTAAATGCTACTGTACCGAAGTTACTTACCAGCGATTCAACCGACAGCGCCACCCCGTAAGTAAAACCCGAACTCCAAAATCCTGCGAAAACGACAGAAATCCTGACGTTTCCACACAAACGAAATCCCCCGATAACTCCAAGCCTTCCAGATCGGCACACACCCCACCTCGCGCCCCTCCACCACGTCACCCCCGAAATAAACAACACCCCGTTCGAAACAAAACATACACCTCTGCACTAAACCGATTAACGATGCATCGCAAAACGATCCGACGCCTCAGTCCACTTTCACCACGCTGTAGATCTTCCGGATGAACCAGAAGCAGGCGAAGAACCCTATCGTGCCCGTCAGCAGGTTGAACAGAAACACCATGATCAACGTGTAGCCGAAATAGAGGAAGCCGGAGGCGGCGTCCTCGATCTGCAGCTTGGTGAAGAAGTAGTGGCAACAGTAGAGGAAAAGGTAGACTGCCGTGAAGCCGGAGGTAAGGTAGGAGCGCCACCACCAGTGGTAGTCCTCGGCGCAGAGGTGGAAGTAGCAGAGGAGGACGGTCGTCTCGGCGCAAGTGATGACCAGTATTATAAAGACGAGGAAGAGGAAACCAAACATGTAGTACATCTGGGAGGACCAGATCGAGTTCAGGATGAAGAATAGCTGGATGAAGATGCAACCGAAAGGTAACACGCCACCCATTATGATGCCGGGCAGGGGCTGGGTGTACACCGTCTGTTCCGGAATCAGCCTCGGTATCTGGTTGGTTCTGACGGGGTGTTCCAAAGCCTGAAAAAGAAAAAAAAACAGGTGCCGAAATCAAAAAAGTTTAAAAACCACAATTTGTCATAAATTACAAACAGCACACGTTTGAAATCGGCTAACCAGTTTAGTGGTCTATCGTTATCGCAATGACTGAATCTTCTAAAAGACCTGTAACTGACCCGTTCACGTTGTGTCACAATATCTGTATTATTTTTTGGATAGGTAATACATTTTCTGACGTGATTTACATTTATAAAAAAGTGTCTGGAATTAAATAACGCATTTGTTTATTTAAAAAAAATACAAATATAAAAAATTTATGGCACGTGCACTATCAAATGTCGATAGTGTATGTGCAGGAAGAAATTAGCTGCCGCAAGCCATGACGAAAAAAGGCATTCTAAAGCGCACCGACCAACGAAACGGAACATCAAATGATACAGAATAGATTCGATACTATTTTGTTACCGTTCATGTGAATGGGTCTTCATGAACAGATCATTTTAAAAATTGACCTGAATGACCCGGGTCCTGAAAATAAATTGATCTTCCCATCACTGCAACCAGTATCTTCCTCGGAGCAAAACTTGAGTCGCCTAACATTATTCACGGCATGTCTGTAAATAGTAATTGCTCAAAAAAAATCCAGTTCCTCATTGGCACAGAGTGTGTAGATATTTGTAACGTTTGAATGTCATGCCAATTTAGGCGATTTTGTTATAAATTTTACCCAGTGGCAGCTGGTGAAAAAGGAAGTGGTTATATTTTAATAACAAAGCGAGGGATCCTGTTTTATGGAGATTATTTATAACGAGCGTTCAAATAAAAACGTGGTCGAAGTTGGCTCTGACACATTGGACGTAGGGAGTAGCTTATAGCGACCAACCTAACCTCATTTCTCAACGAGCTGTATAGCAGCTGTCAGTTTCAATAAGTTAATGACTATATAACTTTATTTTAAAGAATAATCGTGATAACAATAACAAACAATTAAAGGAGCTGCAGAAAGTGTCCCCCTCTTTGTTATAACAATAAATTAAAGCAGCTGCTGAAAGTGTCCCCCTCCTTGTTCCAAGCACTTTTCACACCTGTTCCTCAAAGAATTAAAGACATTTTCTAAGATGCTCGGGGTATTGTTAATTTAATGAATCTTGTCTATAAGTCGAGCCTGCAGATAGTTTAAATCAGGAATAGGCAGTTCAAAAATAGTGTTTTTAAGGTAAGGCCACAAAAAGAAATCACACGGCGTAATATCACATGACCTCGGTGGAAATTCATGTTCAGCATTGAGACTTATTAGTCGATTTTGGAAAACTTCCCTCAACATATTCATCGTCTCGCCTGCCGTATGTGCCCTTGCGCCATCTTGTTGAAAGTAAAAGTTTGTAATTTCGTTTTCTTCCAGCTGGTTAACAAAAGGAGCGATCATTTCTTCTCTATACCTTTGCGCAGTAAGAGTAACATTAAAAAAAATAGGTCCATAAATCCTCCTTCGATTGAGAGCACACCAAACTCCAATATTTTGAGCGTGTAGAGGGCCCTCGACAAAAAAGTTATCTGGTTTTTCAGAAGACCACATTCTCATATTCTGTGAGTTTACGTAACCACTTAAATGAAACCAGGCTTCATCAGAAAAAAAGGTGATATTATGAAGTTCACCGTAGTTGTTTAAAAACCATTCACAAAATACAGCACGTCGCGGAAAATCAACTTCATGAAGTTCTTGCTGACAAGTTAAACGATAGGAGAACAAACGCAAATCTTTTTTTAACACTGTGTGGCAGGTACCAACTGATACTCCCACCATTTGTGATAAAACACGTACAGAAGTTCTTGGCGCATTTTCCATTATTTGTTGGACATTTTCTTTTAATTCTTCAGTCCGCTTTTTAGGTCGGCCGCTTCCTTCTTTTTTTGTTACACTGCCCGTTTCACGAAAAACATTAACACAACGCTGAACTGCACTTTGAAAAATTTTGTACTCAACAACGCCGGGGAAATTGATTTTGAAATTCTATGAAACATTCCTCAATAGAATACTTCCATCAATCTTGCGTCCATTTCTAAAGTAGGACTCTATGATAAACACTTTTTGTTCTTGAGAAAACACCATTTTAAACGCTTTTTAAAATGAAAATATTCAAATTGATAACGGCGATATAGCGCTTTAACAGATGACGTTTAAGTTCATTTGCTATAAGCTACGCCCTACGTCCAAATTTTCAGAACCAACTTGACCACGTTTTTATTTGAACGCTCGTTAGATTCACAAAGAGAACTTTCATGACCAAAATATTTCAGAAAAAATTTACAAAATAAAACATTAAATAAGGAGTTGCCACAGAGTTGACCGGACTATAAAGATATTGTTCGAAATTATTTACTTATGGCATTTCTGGAATATTAAATGTACAGTGAACAGAGGTAAATATTAAATACTCACCCTCTTCCTAAATCCAAAGAACGCCCCGACGAATGTAAGAGGTACAGAAACCAGTAGCCACAACGCTAGCAATCCCACTAAAGTACTGAAAGGCACTGCCGCTGAACTCTCGTTAGTCCACAACACCAAATTCATGATGAAAAATAACCCAAAAACTATCCTGGAATCAAAAAAATATTACATTTGCGACAATAAGTTAATAATAATATTCTTTATTGAAGTATCCCAAGCAAAAAGGTTAATAAAATCAATTGTGATAAGAATGAAAAAATTGCACAATAAAAATAACAATGACTCCAATACACTTCCTTGAGGTACTCCGTACTCATCAATTATTGGGTGTGACGTAGAAGTAGTTATCTTCGTTATCTGCTTTTGCTTAGATAAGTATCTTTTAACCGTAATAGAATATTTCCTAGAAACTACAGCTTTCTAATTTTTTTAGTAAATTATGTTGATCCCTAGGGGTTTCACACCTTTTCAGATATACCAGAAAATAAAATAATGTGACAAAAAACATGTTTATTTTTAATTTTTGTATGAAATCATTATTTAGCTGTTAATTTAAAAAAAAGAAAACATAAAATGAAACGAAATTGGCAGACAGTTGTGACATGCTAGACTATGCCTCAGTTGCGCCCTCTATTAACAAGAAGCTCAACTAAAATCTCATACCACTGTCATTCTTTTATTTAATAATAGAAACAAAGAGGAGTTACTTAAATAAGTTTCCATTTTGTCACTGTCAGTTGCAATGCCGTTTCACACACTTCGAAAACCTAATTACATATTATGAATTAAATAAATTAAATTTTTACCTAATTGCATTGAATTAATTTAAGTTCAGTTAAATTATTAGTTGCTACAAAATCAGAACCGCAGCTTCGATAGTATCCAATACATATTTTTTATACATTCTACAAAATAAATAGAAACGCAGCAACTTACCCAGGAGCCAGCATAGACGTGAGCAAGACATTGGATTTCCACTTTTCACCACCGAAACTCTTATAAATCCTGGCGGAAACGTATCCGGCGGGCGAACCCAGAAGCACGTACAGCACCATGGCGCAGGTCATAAGGGCTCCCCTGTTGGCCGGACTCAAGAATCCCAGGCAGGCGAACGCTAGAGTAACGAGAGTCATACAGAATACTTGCACTCCCGAACCCAGGAGTACAGAGAGCAACATTCCTTTCCTTGGGGGCCGGAATACGTCCCCGTGTACCAGCTTCCAGCCAAATTCTTCCTGTGGGACATGTGACTTATATGAAATTTTGTATACTTTGGTATAGATCAAGGGTCGGCAACTGGCGGACCGCGGTCCAGGTCCGGACCGCGGAAGGTAAAATACTGGACAGCCAAAAATTTTTTGAAAGTATAAATTATTCAAATAATTTATTTAAAAAATGTTTTTGACGTTTAAGTGCCAATCTTATCATTTTTTCTAGTATTTTACAATTGTGTGAATATTTTGAGTTCTTAATTAGTAAGCAGATTAAATTTGAGTCCAAATTAAAACAAAAAAATAAGAAATATGAATTTTTTCTGGACCTCGTTAAAAATTTTCAAAAGTATCCGGACCCCACCTAAAATTATTTGCCGACCCCCGGTATAGATGTTACTTTATGACATAACTTTAAAAACTTCAGGTGTTATTTTAATGTATAGGTCTATATTTGTAGTTTTTTTTTAGCTCAATACATGCCCATGTGGCCTGAAAATTTTGAAATCGATCAGTCGAACCGCTTTCCTTTCCTGAATCGTCAGAGTTTTATAAAAAATTAAAGGAGCAGGTTTATTGCTAGGTTGATTAACATTGGTACTTTTCGCAATATTTGCAAAGTAGTCGTTGATTTTCCAAAACAGCAGAAATAACTATTTTTTTTGCACTTTTCCAAATTAATGCCAAGTATATAAAAAAAAATTTCAAACATACTAAAAGGCCCTTGAAAAGGTTTGATTCAGGTTTCCAAAACCCACCTCTTCTTCGCTGTACGATCATTAGTTAATGAAATATCGAAGATCAAAAAAACAGGTAACTTTTCACTTTAAGAGAAATCTATCTAAAAGGGAAATAATCACGCAGAAAATAAAATAACTAAATTGAAGCTGATGAATCAGGCTAAATGATCCCGAGTTTAATTGTAAAGAAAATTGTTAAATTTTTGCCTTGCATTATTTCTTTTGATTGCGACAAAAGTGATGCTCAAACTAAATTTTCATCTCAAGATTTCAAAACTAGAAACTTCAAGCTTCAATATGCTTCTTTTTATTTTCTCGATACGAGCATTATTCACTCAGTTACAGAATTTCAAAAATCACTAAAGAAATTTTGAAACTTTTCTGCTCCTTTAATTTTTTTTGCTGAGTGTAGAAAATTTGATTTATTTAACACAAAATAAGAAACAAAGCTGATAAATTGTATGTCGTTTCAAGAAAATTATTGGGAATGGTCATGATTTTCAGCAACGCAATAAAAAAAAAGACGCGTTTATTTTAGATTTTTCTCATTCTGTAAATTAAGCTACAGTATAAGGATTTTTTTGCGGCATACATTTTAAGTTAGCTAGATTATGGCTGTTTATCTCTCCACATCATTAAAAATGTTCATGTAATTAACAATTTTATCACCACAAAACCATGGTTGGTTTTTGATAAATATTAAATTTCATCTAAAGCTAAGGGAGAAATTGTTTAATTAGAATAGAATTAATTTATATTTTATAAATAATTTGACATTTTTTAATGAAAATTTACCACATAGGTGATTCAGAAATAGCAAAATTATCATGTCATTCAAGCACAAGATTAAGAGAATACACCAGAAGACACTGGTCTTGATCAGATTATGGTGGTGTAGGCAAAATGCCCTAAAATTGTGACCTCAGTTACACTTTTCCTCATATAAAGTGTGTCCCAGAAGTAACGTAAAAAATTCGTATTTTATTTTGTGTTTTCACAAAAATGCTAAAACACGTCAATTAAAATAGGAAACTGATACCTTTCGCATCAGTTTATGATACCTACTTTTGTTGTTATTTTAAATCATGTCCATTCCAAACGTTGGCTTTTTTTCGCACCTGTCAAAGTAAAGTAGGCCAAACCCTATATTGACGCATTTCCCTTCAAAAGGGCTATCCATTTATGCTTAAAATAAGGTAGTGCTATTTAAAAAAAAATCAATAACGTCATAGGTTTATGAAGCAGCGCAAAAAAGGTTTAAGCAACGTGACAAAATGACAATTTCTATTTACTAATTGACGTGTTTTAGCGTTTTCGTGAAAATGCAATACAAAATAAAATACAAATTTTTTTGCGTTACTTCTGAGATGCACTATATATTTTATTCCGGAAACAGTGTGCATCAACATAAACTCGGCAAAGTTTTTACCGTGAAAAAAACCTTTATTTTCTCATCAAATTCATCTAATTTAATGCTGTTCAAATAATGATTCTACAGAGATTCAACTTTAATAGTAACAATTTACAGATGGGAAAAATTTGTGATCAGAGCAATTTCATTTTAAAAAACATATCCTCTATTAATAACTCTCCTATTTTTAATCTATTGAGGTGCTAATTCACACAAATTCAATTTTTTTTTTTAAACCATATCAAATGAGCTCAAACAACTGCTCTATGCGCCAACTAGTACTGAATTGTACCAGTAATACCTCGTAAATAATATCAGTAATAATTAATTATCCATAATGAAAACTGAAAATAATATCTCTAAATATAATTAGTACAAATAACACATAACTGACATATTTTTTCAACACAAGAGTCAATTATGTTTATATAAACATTATATAAAGTAACCTAAACCAGTGAACAGTATTCAAGTTCACACTTGCATAAAATAATTTGAGTAACACATTATCATTAAAATCATGAAAATCGTAACCTTGTCTTATCACAAATCCCAATATCTTCAGACTTAAAGGAACAAATTACAATTTAATTTGCTTCGTTACGATTTACTCTAACACCAAGCGGATAGTAATAATCATGTGACTGCACTGGAGAGATTCTATCTTGCCGACATCTATTCTAAAGTACATATTCGAGTAAAGTATTTCAATCCCATATTCTCGTATAAGTTGACATATTTATGTCTGTATGTTTCCACCTGATTTAAATAAAATATCATACAATATCTGTTATCCTATTTACTGATTATTGAACTCTATGATACAAATCTCTTTCCATACATCCTTACTTTTTCCTTCGACCACAAATCTTTCATAAAAAAAAAATTGCTATCGATATTTGAATGTCAAATTTCAACTATAGAACTTTTGCTAATCACGGTACCAAAAATTCAAACACTGAACGAACAATAAATATAAAATAGATCAACCTACACGTAAGTTTTTTTCAATAATCATAATTCGCTATAAAAATTTTTTAAAACTTTTAACACCATCTACTAATTAAACAAAGCAACTTGATTTGCCAGTAAGTTGCACAAAAACACTGTACATTAGCGTCTCCTATATGCACCTCTTCTGGTAGCAGTACATTTGCCAATTACCCCGAACAATTTGCATTAAAAATTAGTTTTCACAAACAAAAATGTGCACCTACCTGAGCATCCTCTCCATTATCGATTTGGTTGTATCTTGCTATGTCCTTGTGCAAAGTCCTTAGTAATATCATGGCAACCATGCCCGATAAGAACAGGACAATAACCAAGGAATTTAAGATGCTAAACCACTGTATGTTGGTGTGAGGCATGGATTCCAAAATATAATCCCATCTTGAAGACCATTTCACAGTGTTGTCTTGGACGAAGATTACAGAGTATGTATAATTTAATTCGTAGGTTTCGTTTTTCTTTAAAGGATTTGTCGGAAATTTCAAAGGTTCGTTATTATGAGAACACATATCACTAAAAATATAAGAATATTAATTGTTTAGAAATTGTATACAAGCAATTTCCTTACTTTTTGTCAATGCTCTTTTTGTGGTCAATGCTTCTTGGTATTACTTTTACAGAAATAATTCTCCCCCCGTTTTCTCCAAATTGACTGCCCCAGTCCTCTTTAGCACCCGAGTGATATGTGATTTTTAAATCTACGTGATTGTAAATGTAATAAGCATTTTGGTTACTAGTGGGCCTCAAACAAGTCTGTCTGCCATTCCTTACATAGCAACCCATTTGGAATCCTGTGGTGCAATATTGCCTATTATCGTCAGTCTCGTAACAGCTAGTCACTGGCATATTGTCTACTATCCAATGATGTTGGTAATTAAGACTAATACCCTTTCTTAATACACTTAAGAGTAGGTTATGCTTCGCATTAGCCCCACTGTAAGATTTTTTACAAACAGATACACAACTCTCATTCTTCATAAATTTGATTTTGTAAGGCGAAGGCCTAATCCTTTCACCAAAAACAACTTGACCCAAGTTCTCAACTGGTGATTTAGAATCATCGTCTGGTGAGCAAAAATCGAAATGATTGTACTCGTAAGGTATTACGGATTCCTCAGTATTCAATCGATTGACATATAATTTTACATCAGCCTGTAAAAGAAATGTATTTATTAGCAATGTGAGTTACTAGGAAACATTAAAAATGCGTACCTTACAGACATCCGACTCGTCCTCTTTACAATAATTGACGGGAGCTAATCCCGGCAAATAAAACGAATCGACTTGAATCAAAAACTTTGCAAGTGCTACAATCGTTATTATCAATATCATTTTTACTGCCGTAACGAATATTTACACAAATAAACCTAAATTAAATCACATAAAAGATGTATCTCTCATCGAAACTTTTGACTAACACGTATCGTTTAAACGTCAGCAAAAACTTATATGACAAAAATGTTTACTTTCAAGGTAGAAAAACTGAATTCAATTTGTTGACGAAGCTTCATGAATAACGTATTTATTTTTACAGTTTTAAATTACTTTATTGCGATACGACAAACCTTGAATTAAATTTCATGTTTATTTACCGTCCACCATAAAGTATATACAAATATAAAGCAGCAAATTGTAAAGCAAAAGCACTGCAGTACGGAACACAGAAGCACTTCTTCTTCTTCTTCTTCTTTTTTGGCCTTCACCCAGAGGCACCCCAGAGGGTATTTAGCCAGCTCAACACAGAAGCACAAAAGTACAGAAGCATATATTACAGAAGCTAGTTTGAGTTTGTAACTGGGGCTTGATTTTTGAAAACAGGAGAACTGATTCTCCAGAGAAAAAATTCACCTGACAAATTTCTCTTAAAAACTGAAATACTTATTTTTGAACGTTGAAGGAATCCAATTCTCTAGAGAATTTAATTTATGCCGTATGTCGAGGATATATTTGCAACTGACCAATCAGCGGGCAGAGTTTTCTTCAATATTTCAGTGCCATTATTGGCGACCCTGATGTTTAGTCACTTGATTTGATTTTGAAGTTTGTTTTGTAAATGTCATTATATTCGTCAGGGAGACTAGACATCTCCATGATATTCGTAGTAATTTAATATAACTTCAATTTGAATAGAAGTATATTTGAAAACACAAAAAATTTAATATTATTATAATTATGATGAAGCGTTCGTTCACGTCGAAAGCGCAAAAAAGAAATTAATATGCTTAGAAACAACGAAGAACTTTTTAAAATGAAAGTTTTCTTCTACTTTCACTCACAAAAAGGCCCAAAAACAGTGGTCAGATATTGCTGAAACTTTAAATGGTTTAATTAATGTTGTCGCGGATGGTTTACAATTTCTGCAGCTTGCAAATTATTCATTATATTTAGAATTAATAATAAATTATTTGGATCCATTACAAATTTC
>NW_019416484.1:58688-94334 GCF_000390285.2 Anoplophora glabripennis
CCCTCCCCTCCCGCGCTAGCCTAAGGGCCACCTTAGCAAAGCGCATCCCAGGCTGCATAGCCGCACTACCCTACCCAACCATACCACACATAAACATGATACTACCCCCGGGGTTTACACAGACGAGCCGGCGAAGCAAGAAGAGCGCCAGAAGAAAGGGCCCTAGCCGGCGGGGCCCAGCCAGGACAAAAGGAGGTCCCACAAAGCGCGTAGACGACGGATGGGGCCCACCTACGAAGGCTGTCCAGGCCAACATGAGATGAGGCAGTATAAAGAGGGATAATCCCCCTCGATCCCAAATCATTGAGGCCAATTTCTAGCCATGGAATATTGGCGAAGCAAAGCAAAGAGGATATACAAACAAATAACCTCTTTGCTTGGAACATGAAATTGGTATTTAGTGAAATCTCTTTGTATATTCTCTTTGGTTAAACTGTGGACAGTGGTTGTATTATATGTTTTGTGGTGGTGGTGGTCACTGGACAACTATCAATTTCAATTTATCTACCAAATCGGTGACGTTTGATTTTTGTATTTACATTTGAATTAATTTTTCTTGCCTGGTGAAATTCTAAAATTTGTCAGAAACTGAAATCGTTATAATTAAAATGTGGGCCGATACACTATTGATAGTATTTATATCAATATGCACGGCTCTGTTAGGTGAAGGGCTTACTTGGTTGATGGTCTATAGAACTGAAAAATACCAAAAATTAAAAGCAGAAGTGGAGAAGCAAAGCAAAAAACGTAATTATATTTCATCTATTTTATTTTTTATTATTACTCATTTCATTTCCCAGTGGAAAAGAGAAAAGAAACTCATGGGGATTCGTTAGATAAACAGCACAAAAAGAAAATAGAACGGGAAGAAGAACGCTTGAAGAACAACAACAGAGACCTTTCCTTTGTCAAAATGAAGTCGATGTTTGCAATTGGTTTCGCATTTACCGCTTTACTGAGCATGTTCAATAGCATGTAAATTTGATGAAATTTTATAATTGAGATAGAAATTATTAATGTGTATTTTTAGCTTTGATGGACGAGTTGTAGCGAGATTACCTTTCCAACCCTTGACTTGGATACAGGGCCTCAGCCATCGTAACTTACCAGGAGAAGATTACTACGATTGTTCTTTCATTTTCATATATATACTGTGTACTATGTCTATAAGGCAGAATATTCAAAAACTTCTTGGATTCGCACCCTCTAGAGCTGCATCAAAACAAGGGAATAGCTTATTTGGTACAGGTCCCGGACAATTTAAATAATTGTTAGTTTTTATTTAAATTTTAAATGTTAGAGATTGACCAATGTGATCGCAATAATTTATTTCGAAAATAAATGTTATTTATGTTCATTGTTTTTTTATTATGCAAGTCTATAATATTAAGCAGATAAATGCAAGTTAAAGAAGATATATTCACACTTTTGGAAAAGATAATGCTGTACGTATATAGATAATTCAGTTTTAAATGTCGTTAATTTATATAAAAATGCAGTATTTTTCAAAAATTATCACAATGAGATGAATCACTAACATCTGTTCCTGGAATTTAAAGAAAATTTCCAACTTTCGATAACCATTAATTATAGAAAATTTTAATAAACTATTTTACTTTCCAAATCAATGTCCCACTATTCAGATTACCGTTATATTGAAAGATTTTTTTTTTGGGAGATCTTTTGACTCATTGGCATTGGCAATACAATTGATAGTACACTTTTACTTTCACTTATATGTTCAACTACTTACGAAATGAAACAAAAGTTTTTGCTACAAAGTATTTAATTTAACATAAAGATTATGCTTTAAGGGCAAACGTCCTTGGTGGGAATGCAGAACGTTTTCTGATCTCCTTGGGAGTTTTGATGCGCTGTTCGTGTTTAGAAAGTGCACGTCTGATTGAACGGGTTTTCTTGGGCCTCAAGTCCAAAGGCTTATATTTCTTATTTTTATACAACTTGCGCAAATTCTCCTTCTGTTTCTGGTGCATAACAATGTACACACGAGCAATTGCCTTACGCACCACACGGCTAAAACATAGTTATTGAAAATATGATTATTATTATCTCGACTTGCTACGTACATTTTTGAAAGTTTTGAAGGGGCTCCTCCAGTTACTTTTGCTACTCTGAGACTCGTAAGTTCTGTTTTGAGTTCCTCGAGCTGCTTGGTCAGCTCCTTCTTGTCTTTGGTCCTCAATTCTGAACACTTTACTTTCCCCTGAAACAAAAACCAAACAATAAGTTGACATAACCAAAAATAATTACAAATTCGTGAATATGTCAATAAATATTAATAATTGGCAAAAAATATTCACTAAAGAACTTTAATGAATGCCGAAGCAGAAAATACGAATTTAAAATATGGGAAGATGGTTAACATTTATAATAAATATTCGAATATTTTTAAACGTACCATGTTTCCTTCTAATAAAATACACCTCAAAAGGAACCAGGAAACGTCAAACTAAAATTTAATTCCCTATCAATTGAAAATTTAGTTTTCTAAAGAGATACAGATTGGTACTATTGGTTAAGCTATTTTTCACGAAAACAATATTTCATATTTCATAGTTTATTTTTAGCAATACTGCAAAAAATAATATTTGTATCAAAAAGTAAATTCAGTAATTAAGAACTTTTTAATCTTGCATGGATTCTCTTTTCATATCTAAACCTCCGAGTCATATAGTTTATAAGTTTCGCTAACAAATAAGTCAAAGTTAGAGCTGACGATTGTCCACAAATTTTGACGTTTGCTGGCCATCGGGATGCAGGGGGCATTACGATTAACACCCTCAGATCCGATATTTACCACCCCTATTATTCTTTAACCAAATAATTTGCCTCTTTTTGAAGTACTTTTTCTTAGTTTTGATGACGTTGATCCTGCTATCACCTGGCCGCGTAACAGCTTAATTCCATTAAAATCACAAATTACTGAACTACTACCTAAAATTATAGGCAATGCCAACAATTTTAGGGGCCTTGGTCATGGCCTATGAACAGGCTAGCCAATAGTTTCATAAAACTTAAAAACCCCCCAAACTTGACTGACAATTTGATTTCTGATTTGACAATTTTATAACCTCTAATTTCGAAGTGGGTGTGTTGTTTTTATCAGTTAAATATCCTCTTTAAAAATGGCAAAAAATACGTCCAGTTCAGCCTTCAGAAAAATAGATGTGGATCAGTATTCCGAAAATAATTTCAAAGAAGACGAAACAGACTCGGGAGGTTTGGTCGGACCCGATGAGAACGAAGTGAACTCTTTAATGCAAAAATATCCTTTTTATATATTTATATTTCTCTGATCATTCTTTTATCAATACTTTTCCTTAATTAATAAATACAGGTAAATTAATAGATGCCTTAAAAGTGCTATTGGTAAATGCTCCTGTAGGAATAAAAAACCAACAGATAAAGGTGAGTCACTCATGCCGATATCGCCAAATAATTGATAACTCTATTTATAGGAAAACGCCTTGAATCTTACCCTCAGAGTGCTTCTTGCAATAAAACCATCACAGATAGAAGATGCAGTAAATTCTCTCGATACAAATTTAATGGACATTTTAATGAAATACATTTATAAAGGATTCGAATATCCATCGGAAGGAAGTAGTGGACATTTGCTGTTGTGGCACGAGAAAATATATAATGTCGGTGGAGTTGGTTGCATCGTACGGGTTTTATCAGATACAAGACGAGTTTGATTGTGTGAAGGTTAATGAAACACATAAGTTATTACTGCACATATTTGTTACAAAACTTATATCATACGTCCTCTTTGAAGAAATCCACTATCAAGTAACGTAATCTTTACTGGGTTTAGAAAAATAGTCGCTCTCTTTTGGATGGCTATCAAAATAGTGGTATAAAATAATTGTATATTTGGGGTTTCAAAAGGAAGCGAGTATTAATTAGAGACGTTTTAAGTTAAAAACAAGTGTTTTTTTAAATTTTTTATTTTGAAAGCATTTAAAATAATGTAACAAATCACCTTATATAAGTATTGTTTGATTAATACAGTCTTAAACGTTTATAAACTTGCTCTTTACTTTGTACCTTTTCTTTGTTTCAGGGGGGAAATAAATTTTCTTGCAATATTTCAGAAATATAAGAAATAAACTCCAAATAAAGTATTAAAAACGTTAACAAACAACTTGTAATATAATATACAATTTTAAAATGGCAACAAGTATAAAATTTATATATAAAAAAAGAAACCTATAAAATTTATATAAACATTATTTGCACCATATGGGAAAAAAATTTGTGAATTCAATAAATTCCTTCCTACGTCAGTTGTCTCTGCATGTTGTCAAATCAAAATAGCACCCATCGAACCTCATAAAACGTTTGTTACATACGAGGGGCGGATGCAAATCAGCTCAAACGTAAAGTACCTTTATTTTCAACCTTACGGGAAAATGTTACAATGAAAAGTTATTCATTAACATTATAATTCCTGAAAATAAGTTGAATCACAAAATTAAAAGCCAGTAAAAAAATGGTGTAGAAAATAAGAACAAATTTGGTGCAATTTAAATGTTAATGTTAATTTAATGTTATTCAAGAAGTATCGCCTAGAACACAGCCCCACAAAAAAAAAAAGTGTTTGGACTTGTGGGTCGGACATATATATTCCCATGTATTTTTCGACGCTGAATCCGATCCCGAGCTCAGAAATGGCCCTCCACGTCTGGAATTGGCCCCAGGGGCCAAAAATGGCCTCTATAGGGCCTGAAAGATGGATTCCGGAATATGGTGAGGTCGAAGGTGCATTTTAAAGCCAAACCCGGATTTGTGGTCGAAAAGTTTATGGCCAACTGAAATTCCCCGTNAATTTTGAAAAGAGAAAATTCGGTATGGTATATACCTACTTTTAGGTAAAATATTTGGTTTTAATGATCCTTGAAGCTACCTATAAAATTTATATAAACATTATTACTACAGCCTTTACGAAATGGGTTTTTGATTTCTTCTCTAATTATTTAAATAATCCAGTTCACATTAATTTAATAGTCAGTCCTAAACTAAAATAATAGTATTAGTATTATTTGCAAGGAAAATATATTTTCAGATGCACGTCTCAAAACTCGTAATTGGAGATTCACAAAGATAATTTGCAAAAAAAATACGGATGAACCATATTTAAATCACTCCATGTTCAGTCCAGCTTAGAACGTTCTGATAGCAAAACAGAAAAGGTGGAGGGGGAAAGAAAATTCAAAAAGGCAAAAAAAATCGATAATGTAATCACTAAGAAAAATGGGGAATTTTTTTATATAAAGCAGCAGAACGGAAGGGAAAAAGAGTACTATTCATTTCTAGTACACAGTGTAACTTTTAGAGCAGGGGGTCAGGTTCTCAGGGATAATACAGTAATAATAGTACGCATTCCTAGAATAGTAATCAGAAATGTATTTTTTTAAAATCAAATAAATAGTCCAGTTATAATTGATATTTTAAACGGCAGCTACCGAATTCAGTTTACAGCGCTATCCAAAAAGTTCACACCATATGGGAAAAAAATTTGTGAATTCAATAAATTCCTTCCAACGTCAGTTGTCTCTGCATGTTGTCAAATCAAAATAGCATCCATCGAACCTCATAAAACGTTTGTTACATACGAGGGGCGGACGCAAATCAGCTCAAACGTAAAGTACCTTTATTTTCAACCTTCAGGGAAAATGTTACAATGAAAAGTTATTCATTAACATTATAATTCCTGAAAATAAGTTGAATCACAAAATTAAAAGCCAGTAAAAAAATGGTGTAGAAAATAAGAACAAATTTGGTGCAATTTAAATGTTAATGTTAATTTAATGTTATTCAAGAAGTATCGCCTAGAACACAGCCCCACAAAAAAAAAAAGTGTTTGGACTTGTGGGTCGGACATATATATTCCCATGTATTTTTCGACGCTGAATCCGATCCCGAGCTCAGAAATGGCCCTCCACGTCTGGAATTGGCCCCAGGGGCCAAAAATGGCCTCTATAGGGCCTGAAAGATGGATTCCGGAATATGGTGAGGTCGAAGGTGCATTTTAAAGCCAAACCCGGATTTGTGGTCGAAAAGTTTATGGCCAACTGAAATTCCCCGTTTGGGACCGGGAAAATGACCCCTTAGGGGCCGGAAAATCGTGTTTCGGACGTCGCAATCGCAACANACCTCAGCGAGGCATCCCGTACCTCCATCCCTGACTATGACATATACAGACATGACAGAAACCGTAACGGGGGTGGTGTTGCACTCATAGTAAAGAAGTGCATCGACCACTATCCGCTGCAGCGGCTCCAAACTCAAAACACAGAGGCCGTGGCGATAGCGGTGAGATCGCTACGGCATGGAGACGTTGCGGTGGTGTCCTGTTACCACCCACCCAGACTACCACTACTTGACAATGACTTAGACAAAATCCTTTCCTGGCCCCAGACAATTGCCATCGGGGACTTCAACGCGAAGTCCCCCATATGGCACAGCGGGACGACGACCACAAGAGGTCGCGTCCTGCTGAATTACCAAGACAGACACGACGACTTGACTATACTCGGACCGACAGAACCGACACATTACGGACCCGTAGGACGCCCCGACGTTATCGACATTGCCCTCTTAAAATCTATACCGTTAAATGCCCAAATATCCACCCAATACGAAGGGTCTTCCGCCCACAATCCAATATTTCTGGATCTGGGGCGAAGACAGAGATATGAAGGCACCTTCACGAGGAGGTTCACTGACTGGGAGCGTTTCCGAACAGTAATGCAAGGAAACATGGCGCTCCCAGTCATAGAAACCACCCATGATCTGGAGGCGGCAATCCTCTCCCTTGAGACTGACATTAAAAACGCCCTGACTCAGACTACGACGGAGATCAATGTCCCCCGACTGACAAACCCCCGGGGCACCCTCCCCGATGACATAAAAAACTTAATACGTGACAGACGACGCGCCGCGCCATTATTCTATGGCTAGAAATTGGCCTCAATGATTTGGGATCGAGGGGGATTATCCCTCTTTATCCTGCCTCATCTCGTGTAGGCCTGGACAGCCTTCGTAGGTGGGCCCCATCCGTCGTCNGCCAATTCCAGACGTGGAGGGCCATTTCTGAGCTCGGGATCGGATTCAGCGTCGAAAAATACATGGGAATATATATGTCCGACCCACAAGTCCGAACACTTTTTTTTTTGTGGGGCTGTGTAATGTTTCACCTAGAAGTAGGGTTTTCCATAGTCAAAAAGTTGATTGCTACTTATATCAGTTTTCTTTTTGTATTTCTTATTTTTTAATTTTTTTGTATTTTGTAAAATAAAAATTACTCCCACCTTATGGCTACCAGGGTTAATATTTTTTAAACAAATGAACTGTAACTGTAAATTTAAAAAGTGGTGTATACGAGGTTTACCATTTTACTTAAATTTTTATATTATTCTTGAACAATTTGCACCAAATTTGTTCTTATTTTTTACACCATTTTTGATAACGACCTTATTAGTTCCTGATTTCAGGAATTACAATGTTTTTCTTGTAGAAGCTTACTAAAAAAACGCGACTTTAGTTATGGATGTTTTCGCTCAAATTATTGTACAAGGGAAGTTGCCAAAATGCCAGAAATCGCTTTTTCAACGTAATGAACTGGCACTTTATATTCAGGCTAATCTTTTAGAGAGAAATAACTTCTTTGTAACATTTTCCCTTAGGGTTCAAAATAAGGCTACTTTACTCTTGGGCCGATTTGCAGTTTTCGTCTGCCCCTCATATATAACAAATGTTTTATGAGGTTCGATGAGCGCTATTTTGATTTGATGATATGCAGAGACAGCTGACATTTGAAGGAATTTATATATAAAATTTTTTCCCATATGCTGCAAACTTTTTGGATAGCGCATATGTGGGTTATCAGTGTCGTTTGTATGGAGTTAATGGAGTGGCAGAGAATGAAACTGCAATGGAAAATAATTTTGTAAAAATAGATTGCTTCTATAGGAATTGTTTAACAGACCAAATATAAAAAAGTCAAATGTTCTTAAAAAATTAAAAATTTTTGCGTGATTTATTAACTGTTAAGTAATACTGGTATGTGGACTGGAAGTAGAACTATAAATATGACCCCAGTTCAAAGTTATACCCTATAGTGATGTGTGGCAGCATTTAAAAAAATTATTAATTCTTAACTTACATGATATTACAGAAATATATAAATATACTATGCATTAATTAAGACAACTATTCTTTTTCACCGTTACTTACCTTATTAACAAAACACGATCTCTTAAATATGTCTGCAAGAAAAAAATACAAATTTCATTCATATCTCAATCAAAACTAGTGTCAGTGTTTTTCCCCTTTTGAAATCACATACGAAAATACTTGAAAATACTTGAAACATTGCTATAAATTACCTCTATGCTATTTTTGCAACATTGCTATCCCCACACTCTAAAAATAAACGAGCTATAACAAGGTTATTGCCAAAAACGTCCTCAAGCAGTGTCCGAGTGTGAAAGTGTCACAGTTTGGCCTTCTGCGTTTTAGCGAGGACATTGTGCATGTCCAACAAGCTGCTCTCGAGGGCCTCGCGAAACTGTTTCGCAGAAGTATCTGGATGTTCGGCAAAAGCCGACACTCCGAAATTTATATCGTGCGGCCTGGGATTGTAGCAACAACCGTATCCGTCGGCGGTTAGGGGAGCGTAGCACATGAACCCGTCACACTTGGTGGCTACCTGGCTGGTGGACAGGCGCATGTGGGTGCTGCGTGTGAAGGAGGGATCACTGTAGATTTCGGGCAGTTCCAACCCGTTTTCCAGGGCAATCAGTTTTAGGCCTAGGAAGTGGCGGTCGACGCCGAAACCATTTACGGCCTGAAATATCGCAGAAGAAAATTTAACGGTGAAATGTGTACAGTATATACGAAGCAGCAATAATAATGACTTAAATTTTGAAAAAAACTTCTGCATTAGGGAAATTACCGATGATTAACGCTATAATTTAAAAAAAAATATGTTAAATAAAATAAAGTCTGTACTTTCTTCATTATTTGTACCCTCTAAATAATGGACACCGCATACTGAACATTTTTAGGGCTCCCTGTATACTTTTAAAGCACTGTGTTTAGTTTGTGAATCTCAGTGTCAATGATCTTTGACACTGAACTAGTTTAAGTGAACTACATAACATCAATCCACCTGATGGGATATGACAAACTGCTTAGCAGAGAACATTAATTCAGCAAAACAAAAATGGTGCAATATGTCACCGCCTCATTTTAAATTAAACAAACCTATGTGTTTCTAAAGGTCAAAGGTACCCCCCATTCAAAATTATGCCCTATATAAAAACATACCTCGATGGAGTATTTCTTGTGAGAGGCTATCGCCTCCTTCAGTGCTGCCACTCTCTCAGCATCAGATTTTCCAGTATCAAGCATAGCTTTGGCGAATGCAATCGATTCGATGGAGCAAGAACGAATCGTCTCAGTCCTGCCGTGAATATATTTTCTAGTCGCCGCAGACTCGTAATGCGCCCCAGGGACCTTGTGAATCCTACGAACAGAATAGTATTTGCGTGCTGAAAAGAGTGTATTAATTTTTAGTCACCTGTAAAAAGCGTACTGCATGGCTATTTGTAAGAAACTGTCGGGGCTAAGTTTTTGAGATTTTACGAATTCTTTACCAAACGAGGTGAATTTGAACGAATCCATATCCAAATTATCGACGAGCCTACAAAATATATCTCGATAAACTTGCAATGAATCGAATACATCACAACCTACTTGTCGATATGTATATTAGCCGCTTGTATGTATTTGGACACGTTCTCGGAAACGTTGAATTCTAATTTTTCTGGCCAATGTTCCAATTTGATATCTTCCAGACCCGAAGAGGCATTATTTTTACTACAATGACCAACGATTTAAGGAGAAATCTAGTTGCAATTAATCACTTACATGTAATCCACCAAATAGTCGGTCATTACCGCGATGGGCTGACCTTCGCTAGGCGAATGCTCGTAAGTTAAACCTACTGTACCGTCTTGACCAATAATGAACTAAAAAATATATAAAGATATTACAAATAGTCTGAAAGCGTTAAAAATTATTAAAAACTTACTTGGACGGTTTTATCAAACCAACGGTTCGCCGAATTACCTCTACTACCGCCACCGTGAATAAACTGCTTGCTAGCCATGGACATGCGGCTGTCATTAAGTTCAGGCATCGGATTGTCTAGCGCTACCAAAAATAATGATTTCTGGATTTCGTCCACAGATTTTTTATTCACTGGATCTAAAAACATGGAACGAATGAATTCTGAGCTGATCAGTTTCGTTAAACTTACCTTTAATAAGTTCTGTATAAGCCTTATTCCAGTTGTCTCTATTTTCTGTAGAAAGAACACCAATAGGTGGTCCAACCTCAGCAGACTCCAGCAAAATCATCTCCAAGTGGTTTATCAACTGGCTAAGGCTAGGCACTTCTCCATTACGGTTTATAACTTCTAGTTTAAAAAACTGCAAATTAAGATTTCATATATACAATAAAGCACTAAAAGAGGAACTTACGTTATTATTTTTAACTATAACTATATGTCTGGAGTCTGAATTATACTCTAAACCATCCAATTTCTGTCCAGGGATGCGACAAGTCCCAAAAATTTGTTTATACTGGTTCATATCCAAAGGCTCCTTACCCATTTTGTCTACAGGTATTTTATCGCTAAAACAACACATTATCACTCATGTAAAAGAGGAGAGAAGAATACTTTACCTGTATATAGCTTTCTTGTATTCCACTGCAGCCAAAATTAATTGAGCTGTATACGTTAATCTATCCGTCTCATTTATGAAATCCTCAAACGGAAAAACTAACCCTGGACTTGAGTATATAACGACTGGATCACGGTATCCCAAATAAGCGTTGTTCAACCACCAGTCAGCCAACCAATTTTCGCTGTTTTGTGCCTTCTGGACGAGGAGTTTTTGCAGTTTCGTTCCAATACCATTTTCAGAACTGAATTCTTTTAATATTTTCTTCGTGTTGTTTAATTCAGCTTCACTCAGAAATGGAGTTACTGTCTTAATGTATTTTTCGATGGACTGACTCAATATTGGAACTGGCAGAGACGGAAGTTTTAAACTATTCTCAAATTTTGGTGCAGCAACATTTGAAAGAGACAAAACTTGATTTCTTATTAAATAAAATAAGGTTTCCGAGGTCTTTTGATATAACTACAAAATGAAACATATGGACTTTTTATACATTAGGTTTAATGTACTTACCAATTTGGGTTTAGATGCAATCATATTGCTAGAAGTGTTACTGAAAGGTTTGGAGCTAGAAATAGTAATAACCATTTTAAATTAACCAAGGAAATCGAATATTACTTATCAATGTAATGTACTTGTATATACCTTGTAGTACCTACCACGTTATCACTTTATTTAGAGGTAAACAAGATTACAACCACTTTATATGCAAAGAGAAAGTGAAAGCTAAACACTTGAACTTGAGAACTTTAGAACTTTGTTAACATGTTGACTGTTGCGCTGCGTTGACATTTATTGAGGTTAAACAAGTTAAACATGCAGACTTTGTACTGCGAATGTTAATCATGATATTAAATATTTAATTAAAATTGAAAATAAAAATATTGATAATGTGCATTCTATTTTTACATAGACAATTCGTACATGTATTGTTACTAAAAATAAAATTTAATTTTAGCTATTTATTCAAATTATCCGCTATTTATGTATATTATAGCCAATATAAAAATATAAAAATTCAAAAGCCAAATCTCAAACTCAATTCCTGCCTTCCAGGGACCCGGACCTTAATGTAATAACGGTACCGGTCCGGTTACGGTTCGGTTAGAAATGTACCANTTTGTAAGATTTTTGTTTACATGGAGTTCGGGCTCCTTGTATAGTCTCCATGGCTTTGTTATTGAAACTGACAGCTGCAATACAGCTCGTTGAGAAATGAGGTTAAGTTGGTCGCTATAAGCTACGCCCTACGTCCAATGTGTCAGAGCCAACTTCGACCACGTTTTTATTTGAACGCTCATATATATTTGAAATTTATCATCCTAGTTATTTTTTTTCTAAATCGAATTTTAAAAAGTTCCTAAGTTTGAAACAGTGACCAAGAAAATAATAGAACGACGCTGTCGCTAACCTGGTTAATAAAATACTAATTATTTTATTGTTGTTATCTATAGCAATAAACTATCAATAAACATTTAACGTTTTGTTGGCCAGGTGTGTTCTATTTGGTTCTATTATTATTTGAGTGTTATATTTCGAAAATGGTGAACTTGGGCGACATTTTTCCCAATTTCTCTGCGAAGACCACCATCGGAGATATTAAATTCCACGACTGGCTCAAAGACTCGTAAGTATAAACTCTCGCGTCAAAGCAACATATTGAAACAATTCTCGTAGTTGGGGAATACTATTCTCGCACCCCGCCGATTTCACCCCAGTTTGCACTACGGAATTAGCCAGAGTAGTCAACCTTTATCCAGAATTCGTTAAAAGAAACGTAAAAGTCATTGGATTATCTTGCGATTCCGTGGAGTCCCACAAGAAGTGGTGCAACGATATCAAAGTATACGGTGGTTGTCCAGGGGACAGTTTTCCTTATCCCATAATTGCCGATGAAGACCGAGAACTTGCCACCGAACTACAAATGTTGGACCCCGATGAGAAGGATGCTCACGGTATTCCCCTTAGTGCTAGAGCTGTCTTCATTGTAGACCCTAATAAAAAAATGCGGCTCTCTATTTTGTATCCTGCTACTACCGGAAGGAATTTTGAGTAAGTTGGAGTTCATTTTTTGAAATTGTTTAATTTAAGTTTGTTTTAGTGAGATATTGAGGGTGTTAGACTCTTTGCAGCTGTGTGATAAACATAAGGTGGCAACACCGGCGGACTGGAAGGTATTTTTTTTTAGCAACGATAATGTGTTGGTTTATAATTTGACTTGATTTCAGTCTGGTGACGATGTCATGGTCCAACCCAGCGTACGGGACTCGGAAGTCAAAACGCTTTTTCCTTCTCTTACAGTGGTGGCATTGCCTTCTGGTAAAGGCTATATAAGAAAGACTCCTCAGCCATGAATAAAAGATTTTCACATTTTTCTACCAGATTTAAATATTTGAGTTTCAGTTTTGTTTTGATGATTTTCACAGTTTGTTATTTCGAAATAAATATTTAGTTCTTAAGTGTTTTTTTAGTTATTTTTCGTCATAATAATCTTCTGTGTTTAAAGCATGTGGTTTTTCAGGTTAATATGCTGGTCGCACCAGTTACGGACATACAATGCACTTCCTTCGTTAGGAATCTTCGACCTACCCTTGTTATTCTCGGTCTAGGCTCTGTGGGTCTCAATTTCAGGAACCCTTCCCATTAAATCAGTTACACCAAAACGGAACATTTCGGAATACCACCGTTGTCTGAGGTGTAGTTGGGTCCATAGAGGCATTAAAATAAATAAAATAGGAACTGATATGAACATTTGGGCGGGTATAGGGGTTCTGATATCAGGTCCGCCTCCACAGAGCCTAGCCCAAGAATAAGGGTAGATAAAATATTAAAGTAAGGCTATGAAAGTGCAATGTAAGTTTTTTAAATCAATGTTTCTGATTTATTTTGTCTTTTTATAAAAAAATGGTTTGGGTAATACCTATTATGGGTAAAAAAAACAAAGTATATAATAGTAATTTATTTCAAACTGATAAAGAATAACAAAAACTTTGATTTACATTTTACAGGTGACTAGTTGAGAGGGGGAAAACTAAGACCCTTCAAAATAAATTTAGGGACCAAAAAAAAATTAAATTAGAACTGTTTAATGGGTAAATAGTTATTGTACACTATTTATGAAGATAGTGACTTAAATTACAGAAAAGTTGCACAATATTTTCCTGAAACTTTTCTTGAAATCAAATCTGACAAGTTTCAATTGCTTGTAGTTCTTGAAACGTAAAGAATAAACTTGAAAATGCATTTCTTATTTTAGCGACTTTTTTCAGTATTTCACTGTTTTTGAGATCCAACAGTCAACTTTTCTTTTATGGATACCATAATGGAAACGTACAGTAATTACTCTACAATTAACTTTAAAAAAAATTTTTTTGGGATTAGAGGTATATCCAAACAATTATTGAATCTTATTTAAATAACAGTAAAAGACCAATCTGTATTGATAATAGTCAGTAAATTTAAAAATATAAAACATGGGGTTCCCCAAGGTTCCACTTTGGGGCCACTTTTTGTGATATATATTATAGTGGGGGTGCCCAAAATAAAACGAATATTTTTTTTCGTGTCTTGTGAAAATATGTTGGTTTATCATGTTTTAAGAACCTCCTCAAAAAATCAACACAAAAGATTTTTTTAGAGGTCGCTCAAGATTTTTAAAAATTTCCAAAATCGTCAAAAATTGAATTTTTTTTTTAAATTTTTTTTCTCGTTTTTTATCATTTTCTAGGTTGAAAAAATCTCGATTCTGAAAATTTCAAATCGATATTTTAATTTCTAAAGATCACTCGGAATTATTTTAACTTTAAAAGTAGTGTACCTAAAATGTTTTCGAGCGACGTCTAAAAATAAATATCAAGGAACTAATAATTTTTTTTATTGAATTTGATGGACAAAAGAATAGAAATAAATCACGAGACATTTAAAAAATTTCTCGAGGCAAAATTTACTACCGCACTGAGTATCAAATATTTATAATTTTTTAAAATTTAAGTGCCGTGACTTATTTCTATTCTTTTGTTCATAAAATTCAATAGAAAATTATATTAGAATATTTGCTCGTTGACATTTATTTTTTAGAGGTCGCTCGAAAACAGGTACACTACTTTGAAAGTTAAAATAATTATGAGTGACCTTTAAAAATTAAAATATCGATTTGAAATTTTCAGAATTGAGATTTTTTTCAACCTAGAAAATGATAAAATAACGAGAAAAAAAGTTTTAAAAAAATTCACTTTTTGACGATAAATTTTTAAAAATCTTGAGCGACATCTAAAAAATTTTTTTTTTTGAGGGGGCTCTTAAAACATGATAAACTAACATTTTCACAAGATGAAAAAAAATATTCGTTTTTTTTTGGGCCACCCTAATATGCAGTCATTTAAGGCAGGGAAAAGTGTGGAAAAGCAATGGTCATGGAGTAATATTTTTTTAATAAAATTATGATTATTGATAAGTTTTTACAAGATGTGCAAAATCAGTAGACTAGTCAGTTTATTTTCAAAATGGTGGACAATTTTCTGATTA
The DNA here is from genome assembly GCF_000390285.2 of Anoplophora glabripennis. Classification (NCBI taxonomy): domain Eukaryota; kingdom Metazoa; phylum Arthropoda; class Insecta; order Coleoptera; family Cerambycidae; genus Anoplophora; species Anoplophora glabripennis. The sequence continues at coordinate 73,991 of NW_019416484.1, forward strand.
AACGTAAGAGTAAATTACAAAATATTAAAATTATGAGAAAGTATTCCCATAAAATATGTTTCAAATCGAAAATTACTTTTAAATTCAAAATTTCGAAACTTTCACTTCGGAAAACAGTGAAAGATTTAGGAGAAAAGAAAAATAAATTTATAAACAAATGAGTAACAGATCAAAACAAAAGGCTTTTTCCAATTTATCGACTAGTTCATTTCAAAAAAAAGTTTTAGTAAAATATGAGACGTATCCACAAAGTAAGAGTACTGAGATTCTGATCCTCTGTGGTTTTTGTTTTCAACAAAGTTGTCATCACTACATTCAAGGCTAAGGTGTTTGGAGCAGAACGTGTACTTATTTGATTCAGTCAGTTGAGAACTGTTGTTGTAGCGGCATGTTCAAGTGAGTGCCTCTATTCTGAATCACGCCAGCTGTGAGCTGTGGTGCATAATCCAGTTTCTTCTTGCAAAGGGAAAGGCATCATTTCAGATTTTTAACGAAATCAAAACTGTTCATGGGGATGGTGTGATGAATTGTAGGTACTAATGAGTACAAGTGGTATCATCAGTATAAAGCTGGCAAAACGAATGGCCATCAATCTTAACTGATGAGATGGTGCAGATCAAAGAAATGCTTCATGGTGACCATTGATTGGTTTTGGATGAGATGAACGCAGTGTTTCCAGAAATATCCAGATCTCTTCTGCATAAAATCATTACTAAAACACTTGGTTATCGAAAAAATTGTGTGCGAGGTGGGTACCAAAACAGCTCATGGATCACCAAAAGCCAACAAAATCGCATTTTCACAGAATTTTGCGAGTGCTTCGAACTGCAAGGTAAACAATTCCTTAACTGTATTATGACTGGCGACAAAACATAAGTGGACCACTACACCCCTGAGACGAAAAGACGATCAAAGCAGTGGCGACATCCACTTCATCATTAACGAAAAAATATAAAACCATTGTTTTGGCCTGAAAAATTATGGCAACTGTGTTCATTGGAACATCATCAACCACATCGCTCACAGCCCTGACCTGGCACCTTCTGACTTCCATCTTTTCGCTTCTCTGAAGGTGGAAAAAAAGTTTTCTGTGGACAATGAGGTCCACAGTACCATAAAACAATGGGCCCAAGAGGCAGCGGGAGATTTTTTTGACGAAGTGCACTGAGGTTGAAGGCGACTACGTCGAATAATAATGTTTGATGTACCTTCTGAATGAAATATACTACCCTTCTGATTTTTAAAAAATTGAGTACTCTGACTTTGTGGATATGCCTCGTATAACGCAACTTTGTTATAATTTGAGCCGCCCTATATCTGTAACAGTTTACGATATTTCTGTAGTCTCCCATTAAGCAGTCCCAGAATAATGCCCATTATCCTTGTTTTTACAAAGGAAACCCACATGTATTACTTGTCATGGAGAGGAGGGGTTTTTACCCCCAAAATCCCTCTTGTGTACGCCGTCGCTTAAATACAGTGTTCTGAAAAAACTAATAAAAAAAACATAAAACTTTGGCATTTATCACCAGAAACACTCTGTACAAAACTTGTGCATACAATTGTGGGATCAAATATCTAAAACCATTTGAATTTGAGTAAAAAGAAAAGCAGATCAAATATCAGATCTAACATTGAAATATTATAAACAAAGTAGAAACTAATTACAAAATTATACCAAGGGTTTTTTCCACCTTTTACTAAAATATCTGCTAACATTTATTTGTCAAATAAGAACAAACAGTGCTTTTACCATCACAAAATAAAATCAATTTGATATTTGAAGAAGTAAAAAATAGATGATGTGACGCAATTGGTGTTTCACACAAAAAAACCTTTTATGTGAAAAAAATATATATTTATGTATGCCGTTACCAGAGTTAAACTCACGCATACATCTTCAAACTGAAAGTGTGATATTAATTTGTTAAAAACAATAAATTCCACTTCGGGGTTTGAAAAATACTGGGGCGAAAGTTACAGTGAGATGAAACCAAAATAGGGACAAATGCAAACATTTTCTATAAAAAAAAAACAGATTTGTGTGTGTAACTTCAAATTTTGCGTTTAAACTCGATATTTCGACCAAAATGTATAACAAATAATTCAAAATTTTAAGTTTGAGTTTTAAATTTGGTCGTCAAAAATAACAAATGGGTCAAAATTTGTAGCTCATATTAATTCAAAATCAAAAATTATAAAATTTCTAGTCTGAATATGAAATTTTAAGTTTGAACAAAAAAGTTTGATTCCATATTGTGTTTGAAACTTTAAGCTGTATCTTTAAGTGTTCAAAAACAAAATTTCAAGTTTGAACGTGAAATTTGTAAACAAAATGATTATACTTTTAATAACTCAAAATTTTCAATTTCAAAATTCTGTAAACAAAAATATAATAAATAGGTCACAATTTCTAACTCATATTTGTCTAAATTCAGAATTTCATGTTTCAAACAAAAATTCAAAATTTCAAGTCTGAACTCGAAATTTTGGGTGCACACAAAATTTTGAATTACAACGGTAAATTTTAATTTAGTTTGACTGCATTTTATGTTTGAAATTTTGAGTTACAACTTGAAATTTTGAGTTTGAACTTATAATTTATTAAACAAAAAATAACTCAAAATTTTGAATTCGAGCTTGAAATTTGGCAAACGAAAATAGAATAAACAAATTAAAATTTTTAGCACATATTTGTTCAAGCCCAAAATTTCCTGCTTCAAAAGAAAATTCAAAATTTGAACATGAATTTAATTAAATGATTAAATTCTGTGTTTGAAATTTTTTGTTCAAATTTGAAATTTCGAGTTTGACCACCAAATTTGGTAAACAAAAGTATAACAAATAGTTCATACTTTCTAACTTCCCTCTTATTCACATAAACAGAATTTCCCATTTTAAGTGAAAATTCAAATTTTTGAATTCAAACAAGATTTTCAGTCTACTTACAAATTTCAATTTTGAGTTTGATCAAATTTTGTGTTTGATCTTGAAATTTTAGATTCAGATGAAATTTGGAGTTGTTTATCTTTCACGTTTGATTTTCCGCAGTCGAGTTCAAACTCGAAATTTCAAGTTTGAACACGAAACTTGTAAACTAAAGTATTAAACTCTTAATTTATTCGAAATTTTGAATTTAAATTTCCTGTTTCACACAAATATTCAAAATTTCGAGTCTGAACATGAAATTTTTGTGTTCAAACACAAATTTTGAATTACAACTGTAAATTTTGATTTTGAGTTTGATTGCATTTTGTGTTTGAAATTTTGAGCTATAACTTGAAATTTTGTGTTTAAACCTGAAATTTTGAGTTTGAACTAAAAATTTATTAAACAAATACGAATTTTGAATTTAAACTCGGAATTTTGATTTTCCGCAGACGAGTTCAAACTCGAAATTTCAAGTCTGAACGTGAAATTTGTAAATAAAAGTATTATACATTTAATAACTCAAAATTTAGAATTTAAATTTCCTGTTTCAAACAAATATTCAAAATTACGAGTCTGAACATGAAATTTTTATATTCAAACACAAAATTTTGAATTACAACTGTAAAATTTTGATTTCGAGTTTGATTGCATTTTGTGTTTGAAATTTTGAATTTGAACTGAAAATTTATTAAACAAAAACGAATGATTAAAAATTTTGAATTTAAACTCAGAATTTTGATTTTCCACAGTCAACAAATTTCAAGTTTGAACGTGAAACTTGTAAACAAAAGTATTAAACTTTTAATAACTCGAAATTTTTAATTCAAATTTCCTGTTTCAAATAAAAATTCATAATTTCAAGTCTGAATATGAAATTTTGGGTTCAAACTAAAAATTTTGAACTTGTGTAGATTATATAAATTTTGAATTCGAGTTTGATTGCATTTTGTGTTTGAAATTTTGAGATATAACTTGAAATTTTGTGTTTAAACTTGAAATTTTGAGTTTGAACTGAAAATTTATTAAACAAAAACGATTAAAAATTTTGAATTCAAACTCAGAATTTTGATTTTCCACAGTCGACCTCAAACTCGAAATTTCAAGTTTGAACGTGAAACTTGTAAACAAAAGTACTAAACTTTTAATAACTCGAAATTTTTAATTTAAATTTCCTGTTTCAAATAAAAATTCATAATTTCAATCAAATTTGGAGTTGTTTATTTTATCACGTTTGTATTTATCTAAACTCAGAATTTTGACTTTCCGCAGTCGAGTTCAAACTCGAAATTTCAAGTTTGATCGTGAAATTTGTAAACAAAATATTATACTTTTAATAACTCAAAATTTAGAAATTAAATTTCCTGTTTCAAACAATTATTCAAAATGTTGAGTCTGAACATGATATTTTTATGTTCAAACACAAAATTTTGAATTACAACTGTAAATTTTGATTTCGAGTTTGATTGCATTTTTGTTTGAAATGTTGTTATAACTTGAAACTTTGTGTTTAAATTTCACATTTTCAGTTTGAACTGAAAATTTCAGTTTTAAGTTGGAACTCGAAATTTTGATTTCAAACTCAAAATTTCGAGTTTGGCCGCGAAATTTGGTAAATAAATATGTATATAACAAATAGGTCAAACTTTCTAACTTCACGCTTATTCACTGAAACTCTAAATTTCCTATTTTAAGCGAAAATTAAAAATTTTGACTTCAAACACAAAATTCAATTTTGATTTTGTCGAATTTTGTGTTTGACCTTGAAATTTTAGATTCAAAATCGAAATTTGGAGTTGCTTATCTTTTACGTTTGTATTTATCTAAATTCAGAATTTTGTGTCAAAAAATGAAATTTTGAGATCAAACTAAAAATTTTTATTTTCCACCGTCGTGTCAATAATCGACTTATTTAACAAATAATCACTGGATACTTTATTTGTAGATGGAAAAATTGATCCTAAGTGTAAATAATAACTTCAACACAGTCAAGTTTGACACGGAACCTAACACAGATAATTTTTTTAATATGAAATGCCATCACATCACAAACACAAAAGAGAAAACAGCGGTCCGAGTGAAAAACGAAGGAAATATCAGCACCCTTACCAAAATAAGAGTATTACAATCTAGGATCAGTCGATAAACACCTACTTAACATCGTCTTTACAATAACAGTACTTCCTAAGCTGGGGCAGGTCATTTTCGATGCACCTCGCCTGCTTACCGTACAGGTTAATCCTACTTACGTCGCTGAGCTTCACCTGCAGCACGTCGCCGGCCAGATCGTGCCTGATGCTGGCCTCGAACAGCGAGTTGCCGGGAGCCAGCATCACCTTGATCTGGTACATCTCGTAATCGATTTTCATGTGCGCGGTCAGGTCAGCCACGAAGCCGTCGATATCGGCGTTTTTGTTGAACTTCAACAGGTTCTGGTTGGGCGACATCTTCGTCACCCAGTGGATCTGGGAGATGGACAGCTTCTCGCACAGGTGTCTGTAATTTTTCGTGTATTCATTTATCGTGTCAACGAGCGTCTCGCCCAGTTGCTCCACTATGGGCTCGGAAGTGGGCACTTCCTTCCAATCGAGGCAGGCGCACCAGTGGGGTTCGATGTAGGCGTGCGCGCAGCTCCTCTCGGGGGGGATCTGTGAAAAATTGTAGATGGAATTGTAACGAGACTTGTGTCGCAGAGTGATTGTTACCTTTGAAAACAACGAGACGGATCTTTGGGAAATGTCCGCCGTACCGGTGTTTTCCAGATGTAAGATGTTCTTTAGAGTGGAGTAAATGTCAAAAGGGGTGGCCAGTTTGTTTTGGTTGTTTTGGAAGTTGTTGTATATCTTCCTGTATTTCTCCCTGAACCACGTCGGGAATGTGAAGGAGAAGAAGGGCAGGCGTTCTTCTTGCTTGCCTTGGATTGTGTTTCGAACGTCTGCAAACCTAAAAAATTTTTTTTGGAAATTCATTCCTCTGCCATAGGCTTTGGACAAAAGATCTTAACATTATTTTTGTTTTAACTCATAATTTCCTTTTTAAATTATGGTGGAATTTCATTTTCAAATTGAAAATTCTGAGTTTGAACTCTAGTCCAAATATAAAACTTCAAACTTCAAGTTTAAATAAAATTTTCAGCGTGAATTCAAAATTTCATAAATTAATTAATTCAAATCCCGAACTTTGTGTTCCAAATGAAATTTTGAATTCAATTTGGAGACTACGTACAAAATTTAAAGTTACGATAGAAAATTTTAATTTTTATTGAATTTTATTGCATATTTTTGTAACTTGCAACGTTGCAACTTAAAATTTCAGTGTAAACTGAAAATTTCAAGTTCAAACACAAATTTTGAGTTTCCATTTGAGTTTGATTTCGATTTCTTGAAACAAGTTTAAAAATGAAATTTCAAGCTGGAATTCGAAATTTCGAGTTTAATTATGAAATTTTGAGTCATATACATAATTTTGGGTTACATACTTTGAGTTTGCACTCCCATTTTGGGTTCAAATTAGAAAATTTGAGTTGTAATATGAAATTTTGTGTTTGAAGTCAATAGTTGCTAATCACAAGTATAGACAATAATTTTAAATTTCAAGCCGATATTCATCTAAGGTCAGAATTTCTTTATCAAAAACGAAATTTCAAATTCAAATTAAAAATTCTGATCTTGAAAATTTTGAGTTTAAGGGTCATTCTCACAAAATGGGCACAAAATATGTCACATTATTTTTTTAATGTTGTCGTTGACTTTTATGATGCTCTTTATATATAAATTTCAAGAGTGCATTATTCCCATCATTAGGTAGTCAGTAAAAAAATAAATTAAACAAAAATAACAACCAAATTTTATACTGTCCACAGACTGTGACAAATCATGTCCGTGGAAGCTCAATTCTTTGGCTCTTACATTGGAAATGTTAGTATAAAATTACTAGAAACATTTTTAATATCAATCTCCGCACAATTCACTTTATTTATTCACTTTGACTTATTATATCAAAACAAAACTAAACAACACATTAATTATTGTTCTATATTGAAAATGAATGTCACCTAATCACATCTGTGGACTACTTTACTAAATTCAAAAAATCGCGACTAATATAAGTTTCTATATTTCTCCATCTGATGTAAAAAACTCGTCGATGATTGGAGAAAAGAAGGGAAGTCAGGAAATTCAGTATGCGACAAGCGATAGAAAAGATAAGAAATTACACGAAGAAAAAATGAATGGTGGGGAAAGAAAAAAGAGAAATAGGCGACTAATACTAGATGCAAATGAAAGAGAACAAAGTATTAGAAAAAAATTGGGGAAAACGTTCTAAACGATACCGAGAGAAAGAAAGATTGATGCAAGCAAGCAGCGTATGAAACTGACTTTCTAGACACCACCACAATGTTCACAAGTTATAGAGGGACATTTAGAAAGTCCAAGTGCATTAATAAGAAATACTCCTCGTGATCGTCGAAAGAGAATAGTAAGAAAAGATCGAGACAAGATGAGAAAATTAATTAACAATTCGGAGAAGCTAATGTATAGCCTCTAGAAAACTGTAAATAAATATAAAATCCGAGCAACCAGAGCAAATAAAAGCATAGCTAGTTCAGTTTCTAGCCCAAGATTCAAGGTTAATCGTGCCTCCAAAAGTTAAAAGAAAACTGGTCTTTACAGACAAATCAGAAGTTTCAGTTGGTGAACCAAATATTATATAACTGGTGTTGTTGTGATCCCGAATATAATGATAGAAAAAAAACAGTGTTTTTGAAGAAGATTTAAGCCCTTACTAAAATTTATTTTAAATATATAATATTCAGCGAATAGATGTTTACGTGAGAATTTAAGGTCTTTATATTATTTTTCTTCACTCACATTATCAGATTAAAGTTTTCCATGGGCATGTAGTTGATGTTTTGACTTGAAGTTTTGTAAATAACCAATAGGTCAGAATTTCATTTTCCAAAACGAAATTTCGAGTTCAATTTCTAAATTTTAATTTTGAATTTAATAGAATTTTATGTTTGAAGTGTTTGAACTAAAAGTTTCGCGTGCGAATTCGGAATATTGAGTTATACCTTTAAAGGTATTTGAACTCCAAATTCGTCTGATGTAAAAAAAAATTGAAATTTCAAGCCCATTGAAACTAAGAATTTTACGTGGAAAAACAAAAATTCAAGATTAAATTCGAAATTTCAGTTCTTAAACGAAATTTCAAGTTCAAACAGGACATTTTGAACTTTTTCCTGAAATTTCGACTTTAAATTTCTAACTATAACTCCGAATTAAATTTGAACTCAAAAATTGTGTGTTGAACTTGAAATTTCAAGTGGCAATATGAAATTTCGAGTTTAAATGTAAAAGTACACAAAATTACATTTAAAAAAACTCGTTCAAATGCAGAATTTCATGACAAACAGGAAATTTTGAATTTAAACGATGATAAAAATTTCAATACATCAAATTAAAATAAAAATTTAAACGTAGCAATCTCCTTTGTTTTACCTGTGACCATGATCCGCCATAATAATTAGAACAGTATTATTCAAAGCCCCGGACTCATTTAAATCTTTCAGGAACTCTAACAAATCGTCATCGAGTATTCCGACCAAATTATAATCGTTGTGGGATAACTCTCCATGGAAGCCGAACAAGAATTTGGGTTTTGTTTTGTAAACAGTGAAAAACTAGAAAAGATTTATAAAAATAAAACCGGTAGTAAACGAGAATGATTCAATGCACTTTTCTACTCTAATTTATTGGTAAAGAACGTACATCTTTTATAGCGTTTAACATCACTTTATGCCTGGGGATTTCTCCAGTGCATAGTTTAGGCCACTTGTACTGCTCTTTGATGCTCGCTAAATAGTAAGGCCGCATGTAGTGATCCGTCGGGGCTTCCTTAAAAAATAATGACACGAGATTTGGTTACGGGAATTAAAATTGCACGATTCCTACCTTGAACCCATTCAATCTGTAGGTAAAAGTACTCAAGTTGGGTACGTCTTCGAAGAAAGCCGTTACATATCCCGCGTCTTTATAATCGTTCCAGATAAACGGATAGGAGTTGACGAATTTGGTGTTCTTTAATCGTTTTCTAGTGTCAGGTAGTTCGAGTTCAGTTTTTCCCGTCAAAATAGGGATTAAGGCTTGTGGTGTTCCATCTCCCACAATGTTGTAGCTAAAAATATATATACATGTCTTTGTGCTGAAACGTAATATTCCTACCATTTCTACCCCTGCAAGACAATGCCTTCCAAAATCTTAGTTAGGTATTCGTACGATTTTGGCAATTTTCTTATAAAGGCATTCCTGGAAAGTGAATCTAATCCGAACATTAACACATCCATTTTTAAGGCATTTTGTGGCAAATTATCCCAACCGGTTCTATCCCAAATGTCGTTTTGGTGTCTAAATCCTGTCAGAGTCGCAGACCACGAGCTGTCTGATGCGGTACACGCAACTTGAACCTAAATCGGAATTTATTGATTTGTGAGATGTGCCATTCTAATATTTACATACCACATCACTTTCTTCTAGTTTATACGAGTCAGAAACAGTAGATTTGCCATTGCTTGATGTGTAGTCATCAACTCTTAGAATATCCGTAAAAGTACACTTTATAGGTCCATATTTTATTTTTGCCATTTCCTGTATACTACATTCTTGGCCCTAAAATATTTGAAACACAGATGTTTATTTTGCTAATCCAAAGCAATGTTTAATGTTCATATTAACAAATCCTTCTTCAAAACATAATAAAGCTTTATATAAACAAAACTGTTGTAATCAGTATTTAAGGTATTAAAAAGAATTATAAACTAATCTCTGTTTATTCAAACAAGTAATTTGCTAATATTTGTTTTAATTTTTTATTTACAATCAATAAAGTTTACTGTAATTAAGAATATGTATACGTTGACTCAAAAAGAGACTATTTCAATCAACGGAATATAATAACATACCACACATTTAACCCAATCCTCTCCAGCTTTGGAACAGTCCAATTTAGGAACAGAATGTACAAATTTCATTATTTCCGGAGCATTTACAGGAAGGTTGGGCTGTTTGCAAGCTAACGAACTTGCTTTATTTTTAATCAACTCATCAATTTGTTTTCTACAAAGATACACTTATAGAAAATAGAAACTTTTACACACATATCTTTTTACTTACAGTCTTGCAACTCTATCAACGTCATTAATAACAGAGTTTCTGGATAATATAATTAAAGTTATCAAACCGAATGAAAATATCGCCAAAAACACCGTCAGTTTTCTGATTTGAATCATTCTAAAAATGCGCATTTTGCTAAAAGATATTGAAAGTTTTAATACCTCCTTATTAACATTTAAAAAACAAAAAGATAGTCGAAACTTACATTTTCCTGCAGAACGAATTTTTAGTATATTTGGACATTCGTTCTTTATCGTATCATTACCACATTTAATAATTAGTAACAACCACGCGCGTTTATTATGTTTGTTTTTAAACATAAACAAATATTTGTGTTTATCTAGGTATTTGTGGCTACCTCCTACCGCTAAAGGACTAGACACAAATATGTAAATATTTTCATCCTTTTTTTATTGCGTATGCGTATTGCGTTGCCTTGCTTAATATCCGTAAGGACAACTATAAAGATTTAAAATATGAATAGATATTCGGTTTAATAACTATTTTATCTAATGGAATTTTGAACTTAATACGTAAATTTATGAATAAAAGACGTTTTCGACTTCTTTAAATTTTTGCACGCAGTGTGTTAGTCTTAGGGCTAGGTGGTCTGTGTATACTACCAATCGAGGTAATAAAGGATGGAACTATTCTTAGCTCGTCCTGAGTGTAAGTAAATTGAAAATGCTATAAAATTTGGTGGTTCCGAATTCGACTGGTGACCATAATAGTAACTAAAATATTGTTGTGTTGGTGACACTGTTGTGAAACCAATCATTATCATTTTTTAGGTTAACCATTTCAACATTTGTTATTTATGCGAGATATTTTTTTGACGAAGTATGAAAAACATTTAATTTGAACAACTTTTCTCATATTTACTTTAAAATATTTTACCAAAGATGACTGCAGAGATTTTTGAAAAGAGTGACGAGAAGTTCTACAATGATGGAGCTAATTATTGGTCAGAAATTCCTGCTACAGTGGATGGTATGCTTGGCGGCTTCGGTTTCGTTTCCCAGATAGATATCAAAGATTCTAAAATGCTACTGAAGCACTTGTTTAATTCGAAAGTTCCACCTGATAGACAATATGCCTTAGACTGCGGAGCAGGTATAGGTCGAATAACAAAATTCTTATTAACTGATTTGTTTGAGAAAGTAGATTTAGTAGAACAGAACCCTGTATTTCTCGAACAAGCAAAGAATTATATGGGAAACAAAATTTCTAAAGTGATCAATTTTTACCCAGAAGGATTGCAACATTTTCATCCACAACCGATGAAGTATGATGTTATTTGGATTCAGTGGGTGTTGGGCCATCTAACTGATAACGATTTAATAAATTTCCTCTTGTCTTGCCAGTAAGTAAGCGTAACGAGTTGTTATGCCAATATATTATTTAATTTTAACTTTTAGGGACGGGTTAAGACCCAACGGTGTAATTATAGTAAAGGAAAACATAACCTCAACGGATGATATTGAAATGGATCGTCAGGATTCATCAGTTACTAGACCCATGTGGTTGTTTCGACGGATATTTGATAAAGCGAATTTGGAATGCTATAGACAAGTAAAACAGCGAAATTTCCCTAAGGGGTTATATTCTGTGTATATGTTTGTACTTAAACCAAGGAAAGAAAACTCTTTAGAACCAGAATGTATTAGTAAAGTTCCGTTATCTAAGGACGGTTCTGAAACTACGGAAATTAGTTGTGATGGGAGTAATATTCAAGAGGAAAATCGAGACTCTGATAACTCTTCTTAAGGACATACGAATTCAAATTTTACGATGACAGCTAAAACAAGTTATTGTACCAAATGAATTTTTAGCAGCATAATTCATTATGATTATTTTAATTTATTTATGTAAATTATTTTTTTATTAAATCGAACAAAAAAAATCCAGTTTCTTTAGTCATCAAAAAACAAATTAAATTGGCCTGTAAGATTAAAAATCAATTTTCATCTTCATAAAACTTTGAAAAATGCTATTTTACCAAGTAAATTGTATAGGGAAAATTTAATTTCAAATTCTTTATCAAGGGTACACAAAAGAGTGGATATGTAACCCTACAATACAGGCCAGAGAGTAGTAACTTTATATTTCCAAAATCCCTAACTTACCAGTGAATGTGAACTATCACTTTTGGTAATTTATCATAGTTTTCAAACCTGTTTTCAATCGTTACGAATATAGTGACAGTGCCATTCATCTATTCAAATATTGATGCTTCATACCGTTCGACCATCGACCAACCTATATATTGATTTTAATGGAATTATTGAAATATATTCGACTAGAATTTTCAAATTCATTTGTGGTTGTTGGCTTTTCTCATTTTGATAATTTTCTAATGTTTTTATATAATATTTTTTTATTTGATTTAAAATCGTCCAGTTGTACATATATCTGTACTGACAGTAGAATAGCCTGTGATAAAAACCATTAAAAATTAGTTACCTCACATTAGATAAATTTGATTTTTATTGCTAATGTCTAATATTATTAATATTAGAGAGAGGTATCAGTAATAATAGATCAGCTGGTCGTAAAATGAGCAACTGCTTCAAATTTCTGCCTCTTTTTATTTATGTTTAGATATCTTCTGTATGACTTTAATTTGCTATTTGAAAGCATTACTGTAAGATGCGATCTAGTTTTCAACACCTTTATTCAATTCATTTAGCAGATATTTATTTTTAAGCTATTGCAATGTGTTCGTTCCATGAAAAATAAAAGAAAACGGCGTTTATTTCTGTATTCTGGAGATTTTCTCTAAGAGCCCTTTTTTTTACTTTATAGTCAATTTTGTGATTCGACCATTAATCCAGACAAAATAATGAAAAAATCGAAATGTAAAGGTAATAGAAAAAAGCCATTACTACGTTCTGGCCTGCATGCAAGACCTCTTGCGTGATATTAAATATGGAAGCGGCCCGAGCCCCAGGCGTTAAATGTAGCCGGTTTTATTCCTGTACGCCCGATTATATAATCACATAGGAAGTTTGGGTGACCATTTCCGTTTAATTATCCTGGCGGGTAGTCCTGATAATTCATTTAGCAGATACCATCGGTAGATTCTTGGCAAATTATGCAGATGGCGATTAAAAGGTGTGCGGTTCGTACTGTTAGCAATTTGAATATGCATGATATTAGCCCAAATCCCGTGTCCACTTTTTTTCTTCGTAACCTGAAAAACTTTCTTTTTTTATAAGGATTGCAGATAATATATCTGTAAAATATCCTTTCTTTCTGTAATCGACTGATAGATATAAACAGACGTTTTTTTCCATTTCTAATAAAATTAAATTTCTTTAGTATATCAATTTCTAAGGTTAACGACAAGTGAATACATTTTTCATAGAAATGAGGTGGGTTTAACATTTTTTTAATTAAAAAAAGAAGCTATAACTACGGATACAAATGTTATGCGCACATTTATATCATGAATATGGCCCTCTAAAAGATATAGGTATCGAAATGGATAACAGATTATGATTTCTCATATCCAAATGTTTATAATTATGTTTTATAAATGTTTATATAAAAAGTATATTTTTAAATTTCAACTTTGACACCCTGTATCTTTATAACTATCATAACATTTTCAAGTAAAAAAATCTAGTACCTTTTATGAATATTGTATACAATTTTTATATTTGATTGTTGAAAAGTCTACAGAAGAAATAATAGGTACCTAGCCGTGTTTTATTTACCTGAGATCTCAGCTATTTTGAATGCTAATTGGTCAATTAAGTGGAATTAATTGAGATCTTGTGTAAATAAAATAAGGGTAATGATTTTTATTTGACTTCTCATTGATTCTACAAATTAAGACGTACCGAGCACAACAGCGTCCTCTGTGGTGGTACGATGAATTACTATACTGGCGGTATTTTCAAATTTGTATTTTAAAATTTTATTTATCAATTTTATAATGAGATATATTCTCGTATTGAACCGTTTTTGAAAGATTCGAAACTCTCATGCACGGTTCAACACGAGAAGCCTAGCATTTCCTACATAAATAATTGGGATATTGGGAACATTTATTCGATAATGTTATATATCTATCTATTTATACGACTATACGTATACGAGTATATGAGGAAAATACAATAATTATAAACTAAAACATTTATTACTTTATTACAGCATTTACATAAGCACTGTCTATCTTCTATAAAAATATGCGGCATGAAAAATGGAGTCAATATCTTAAATAAAAAATTTTTAAAATTCTTAGTTTCCGAGAAAAAAATTATTGAAGTTGTAGTACATTCAACCATTACATAGTTGGATAACTGTAGTCTTTAGAGTCATTCGCAATACGTGTGGAGAGCCACGTGGCCTCAGCGACTCCAAATACTGAAATCCGATTTTACAATCGTCGTGGCGTTAGTGTTTACCTGTTATCTGCGGTGTTTACAATAGTTTTTTAGTAGTTAGTGTCAAAAATGGCTTGCGTGTATAGCAACTCGCAGTTGACGGATATCGTTTTAATTTATGGTGTAGCAAGACAACATTTGTGTTAGTTCGTAGGAACTGAGTAAGACGGACCCAAATCTGGATAAAATTTTGAACAGTTGTTGTAACATTAAGTATGTCAAATTATTTTATTATTTAAAACTACAACTTAATTTAATTAATTAATAATAATAACAATAACTACAAAAGCAGTTGAATTTGCTGATATAAAATAGGTACTATAAAATTCTATTTATTTCTTTCCTTGCGAAAGTTTTTGTTCATTTTTATCACACTTTCTCCTTGAACAGGTTACTATCAATTACATTACAAAGTTAAATTAGCAATTAGGATATCATATATCGATATTATCACTAAATGTACTTCAAAATAGACACCGATTATTTGTTTGCTAAATGAAAATTAATGAAAAGCAAATTTTATTTCAAATTAAAGAAAAATATTCTGTTAAAACTGTTAAAACAGTACAATAAATATAATATTGGTAATGTGAAACTGCAACACGTCAAAAACATTTGCTATTAAAGATTATACATTCATGAATTCTTATAGCGTCATTTAAAAATGCTAATAATAATAATGAATAAATTACAAAGAATTAATTTTTATAACAAGAATAAATTTTAAAATATCTGAACCATTAATAGTCAATTGCACCGGCATTATATAAGATATGTTTAAATTGCAAAGTACGTATATTCTACGGGTTTTTGAATATTACTTTGAAGATTATAAGAAAAATTTTTTATTGAGCTCTTATAGTAAATTTTCCTAAATTTGAAAATAAAGTTTAAAACATTTGCCATAATAACTTTGTAGTTTAGGAAGGAACATATAAATAATAATACCCGATAATAAATTTTATATTAAATTTGAAATTACAATGCATTGTTTCAGATTTAAACCAAATTAGTTTTAGCACATACTAATAGATGGCGAGAAATTTAATTGCAGGATTAAGAAGGGAGTGATCTTTAATAAACTAGTTACAAAAATCAAGGGATATCGGAGGGTAATGGTCTTAGAGAGAATAAAAAAAAAGGAAATTGAAGCTTCAAGGTTCTAGTTTTCTAGGATCTGGAATTTAAAATTTTTTAACGTTTGGATAAAACCGACGAAAAAAAATTGCAAATTTTTGTTTGTCTTTAAAAAACTATGGATTCTAATAAATCTTTTTTTATAATTTCAATGTGAACCTCTTTTAGATAATCTAATTCCCCTCAATTTGAGTGGTTGTGGAAAAAGTCATTTTTGACTTTGGCAATCGATTACTCTGGAAATAATGATCGTACAGAAAATCCAAGAAGGGTTTTGAAAACTGCAAAACATTCTTTACAAGTCGTAATTATTGGTTTTTGAAAAATTTAAATTTTTAAAGACACGCAAAAAATTTGGAAAATTTGTTTTTTGTTGGTTTTCTTACTTAACCGCTGATGCTAAAAAATTTTAAACTCTAGCTACGAAAACAAGAAACTTGATGTTTCAATTTCCTTTTTTATTTCCTCTACGGCCATTTCCCTCCATGTTACAGCTCTTTGCAGATCATTCAACAATTTGGGATTTTTTTTAAATCCCATAATTTTTGTAACTAGTGTATGTATAAACTAACAATTATAAAAGTTATGTTAATTTTTTATAATCAACATTTCAGAATGTTGTGTTTGTTTTGATCGAAACTTATATCCCTATTTCTTATTTTTTTTTACATGAGCCTGAAATTATTGACGTATAAAACCATCAAACCATCACTATCCTTCTTGACCTCCTGTCAATAATGCGTACCCGGTTCAACGTCCTGGCAGGACAATTAATTACGATAGGTGTAATATTTTCGCCAATCGATCAACCCGCTGATGTCCTGGCCACATGAAATTCCCTATTACGTGTTATAAGGTCCCATCGGGGACTTCATTCCATAAAGATAGATCACTGAACAAATGGAATTGCCTGTTTTGCATGTAATCTCTCTAATTTACGGAATAAATTATCGTTCAACTCGCTAAGTAGGTTTCATGACATCGCCCGTATCTGAAGAGATCGCGCCAGCTCCGCCGATCTGATAAAGACATGATTAATCAGTTTACGAGTGGTGTTTTCGTTTCATATTTGGCCAAAGAATTGCTTCATTTATTTACGACACGAACACGCCATTGCCTGTTTACTTAACTGATTATAGGCAACGTTTTTGAGGGGCTTTCGATGATACGTAGTTTTTATTTTAACGCAGATATTTTGTTTAATAAAACTTACCTTTTATTCAAAATTTGTGGATATTTGTCAACAAATGACTGTGGATGCAATTCAAATATCATTTTTGGAAAACTGTTATAAAATATTTTAATTCTGTTTCCTTAGTGTCAAAAATACACTAATTAAATGGAACGCAATAGTTATTTTTGTATTTAGAACGCAAAATGATACTTTTGCCTTCAAGAATTTAAGTTATTTTGCCGAGCTTACAATTAGCGAGGCAAAATATCCATTCGAAAACGCAAAAATATTTCTCGTCGAGATGCAAACAATATTATTTCGAAAACTGCAATAAAATAAAACAATTGTGTTATATACAGCAATTTAATTTATATTTAAAATCGTTTGAACCGTGTTTGAATCAAGACGGTTTAGGCGCGATGACTATCGTAACTAATAAACAATAAAATTTAGTTGTTTGAAAAAGTGGTGTCAGAATTATATATTGTCATTCATATTCTAAGAGTGATTAATTCAAAATGAGCTCGGAAAGTGAAGACGAGTATTTATCAGGGGAAGTATTGGAAGCGGGACAATTATTAAATTGATTGCTTATAACGAATTCAAAGAGTGGTGCAGTTTGAAGAAAATTCAAAAAGTGTCCGAAGCGGTATTAGGTACTGGCACACTTCGAAAATAAAATTAATAAAATTAATACTTCGGACGTTATGGTCAGTATATTCCATGTTAAAAGTACACCGAATGCCAAAAAAATTTAATGTCAGAAAATTTCCAAAACTTACCATATTTGAAAAGCAAATCAGTTGGATACCGTCCTGAAAAAGTCCAGGAGTCTAACGAAAGTGGAAATTAGAGATTTTTACAAGAAGCATCTGATAATAGATTCCTGCTAGAAAAAGTAATTTAAATCGATCGAAATAACTAAAATTCGTCTGAATGTTTTTAGGTCACTGAACGCGAATCCAAGATTATTTAAGCCCCATCACGTCAAGTTCAAGGTGATTTGAAGGTTAAATTTAGAAAAAGTTGTGTAAAAAATTTAAAAAGTGTATAGAAGTGTTTTCGGGGCCACTGAGTTGTTCAGGAGGTTATGAAAGGTCTTCAAAGAGTTTCCATATCGTATAACCATCTACACGTTTGTATGGAGATACAGTCTCTTTTTCTGACTTTCATCCTACTATTCTGATTAAGAAAGTTGGCATATGACTGTCTCATACGTTGACACGGTCAAAATGAATCGTCCTCTAAATGACCTCGGTACAATAGGTAAGTCCTTGAAGACGAAAATAACAGCGAATTCGAACTTAGTCAATCCAACATCACTTTACTGTATCTTTTCTGATTTTTTACAAAACTTTTTCTCGATTTGACCTTCAAATCACCTTGAACCTGACGCGATGGAGCTTAAATAACCTTGGATTCGCGTTCAGTGACCCCAAAAACATTCAGACGAATTTTTGCACATTTTTCAGACTGATTTTAACTTTTCTATCCAAAATACTTCATGAATGACCTTGAAATGACCTTGAATGACCTGAAGGGTGTATCATAGGGGTAAACAAACCTCAGATTCGGGTTCAGTCACTTCTAAAACATAAGCCTGAATTTTTTCAGATTTTTTGGAGGTCATTTCTTGATTTGACCTTCAAATCACCTTGAACCCGATGCGATGGAGCTTAACCGACCGCGGTTTCGTTACAAGCAGCTAAACGAAACACGAAATATTGGAACATAAATACATATACTATATGATGCTTTCTTTGTTTTTCCCTCAAGCTATTAACCACGCCCATCTGTCATTTGACAGATGTTTTGTTGTCATTATATGAAAAGTGCACAAGAATCGAACAGTATCTACTATTAATTATTTCTTATTAAACGGTATGAGTAGTACCCACATCGAATCAACTATATTGCTTATACAATTAAAAGGAAAAACGTGCAGCAATCAAAATATTTGCTGTCAATTTATCTGAACAAATTACCATTCCATCAGTTTATTAAGCTGGTAAAGAAATGTGCACTTTCAATTCATAACCTACCGTACATTAAAACATAACCTAGCATGCATACATTTTTAAGACGTTTATATCTATGCAGGTACTATTAAAATTTCTTCAGACCCTTACCTGAAATCAATTCCGTCGTTATTTTCTTAAATACGTCGAGACACATCAAACTGGAAACCATCAAGATGACTGATATGAATTCTAATTTCTTCAGGGCTTAATTTTTATGTGGGTAATTTAGATAATCTCGCAGGCACGCGCCGGCGAGTCATCCTGTGGCTTCTGTCACGTAAAAAACCGGTGCGTTTTTTATTATCTTGACTGGGTAGTTATACAATCAGCTAGGGGTGGAGTTGATCTACTTATTATTCAAATTATGGAGTTAATGAACCCGCCCGGTATTTTAAACGCAGTCGATTCAGATCCGTAAATGAAGCTCTTTTTTTGTATTTCATATGCAATTTGTTTAGTACTTCAAATGACCTAGTTGTTGTCGGGCTAGGCTCTGTGAAGATGGACACATGCGTAGGTACTTGTTGTGGTTAGAAGATATGAACATTCAAGGTCAGGTCTTAGGACTAAGAGTAAGTAAGGATTTTTGTGAACCTACACTTTGAAATCTGCACCAAACATCAGGAATGGATTCTACTCGTCAAAATAATAAGAAAAAAAAGTCAAACATTTATTGATATTCTATAAATCATAGTGTTCTTTGATTAAATGTTCAAAAACACCACCATTGACCTCTAAACACTTCTCATGTTTATAGGAAAATCCTCTAGTAGTTCTTGTAATTAATTTTGTAAAAAAATTGAGTAGCAAGTCAATTCTCTTAAATGAAAAGGCCAATTAAATAACTATCGATCATACCTTACCACACGTTTACCGAAAACATATGCTGAAAATTACTTTCGAGTGTTGCGTGAGGATTTTCGTCTGACCATACAAGAGAGTTCCGAGTATTAGTTATGCTGTAACGGGTAAATGTTGCTTCATCCGAAATAAGTATGCTGGATCCAACAACATTATTATTGATCCATCGACTAAACTCGATACGCTTAATCTTCCGGTTGTAGGTGTTGTCTGTACATGGTACGGATAAGCCTTGCTCGTGGTGGATTTTTATTACTATTTTTTGTGAAATGCCCAATAATCTTCAGTAGAGGTCTAATAAGACACAGAATATCTTCTACTTCTTCTAAACTGGGAAGCTCTCCCGTTTCACAAGGTTTGTTGAAAACTCTGATAAATACATTTTTATCAGGACAAATATACAGGGTGTTAGTAACTAAGTGCGACACATTTCAGGGGTGATTCTACATGAGAAAATAATGGCAGTTTGCTTATAAACGTATGTCCGCAAATGATTCGTTTTCCGAGATACGGGGTGTCAAAGTTTTTCTTAAAAACTGACGATTTAATTTATTGCTCTGAAACCGGTCGAGATGTGCAAATGAAATTTGGTGGGTTTTAAGAGGTAGTTATTGCGCATTTTTTGACAGGCAATTAAGAATTTTATGTTCATCATTGGCG
>NW_019416484.1:95908-111094 GCF_000390285.2 Anoplophora glabripennis
CTGATACTCCCACCATTTGTGATAAAACACGTACAGAAGTTCTTGGCGCATTTTCCATTATTTGTTGGACATTTTCTTTTAATTCTTCAGTCCGCTTTTTAGGTCGGCCGCTTCCTTCTTTTCTTGTTACACTGCCCGTTTCACGAAAAACATTAACACAACGCTGAACTGCACTTTGAAAAATTTTGTACTCAACAACGCCGGGAAATTGATTTTGAAATTCTATGAAACATTCCTCAATAGAATACTTCCATATTCCATCAATCTTGCGTCCATTTCTAAAGTAGGACTCTATGATAAACACTTTTTGTTCTTGAGAAAACACCATTTTAAACGCTTTTTAAAACGAAAATATTCAAATTGATAGCGGCGATATAGCGCTTTGACAGATGACGTTTAATTCATTTGCTATACGCTACGCCCTACGTCCAAATTTTCAGAACCAACTTGACCACGTTTTCATTTGAACGCTCGTTATATTAAAAACAATTTAACAAAAAAATGCAAAAAAATAAAAATTTTTGTTCTTTTTTACTTTTATGCAAATAACTTTTTTCTGAGCAGAGATAGGTATAAGCATTGCTTCATAGAAAAAAAAGTATATAAAATTTCCTACAAAATGATGGGTTATAAAAAAATATATTCAAATTGCGAATATTTCAATTCGCTGTTGCAACTTTTGTAGGAAATTACATACAAAAAAACTCAAGAGCAATTTTTTTTATTTAAGGCTCTGCTTTAAAGTTATAGCGAAAAATGTGACAAAAAATAGGCCATTTTTCATAATTTTCGGATATTTGTTGTTGTTCTACTGAATTTGGCTCTTGTTTTTGCAATAGGCAAACTCGTGATCTCATTTTACATAATATTTGGCAACTTTCTGCGTAAAAAAAATGTTTAACTTCAAATCGAATCCGCGGATGCTTACTTTTTCTGCTCCACCGCCTGTACTATTATTGTTTTGACGTGTAGTCCATTCTTGGAGCTTGGTGTGATTCTCCCGAATTATCCTGTATTCATACAAGGTATATTTTTCAGTGTTGATCATCAGGTACTCTTCATTTGGTCCATCGTAATTATCAACAACATGTTATTATTTATTAATGCCGATTTCAGTCAGACGGATTTAATTGGAGCGTTAATTTAATTCGCGCACGAAATTAACATCGCGTATTGCGTCCCGCTTACTTATACCTTCACTTTCTGCCCATAAATTTCCTGGGCACAAATTTACAGATGTCCTTATGCGCGCATTAATGCTGTCCGACAGGATTAATAAGAGCAGAATTGGAAGAGAACATCTGTATTTTATTAATACGAAGAAAGTTAATAAATTTCCTTTTGTGATGTTTATATGTTATCGGCATGTATTATTCTGTTGGCGCTGGACCGAAACCGGTGCACCTGCAGATGTAGGTGAACAACGTGTTTTTACAGAGTTTTCATAAATGTTTACAAGCCACGTGAGCATCGAGCTTAGGCAACCAATATTGCACGGCTGGTAGTGCCAACTAAAAATCTCTAAATCTTGGCGTCGCCAATATTAATGATTCGTTCGTTTACAATGAACAATGACAAACCGTTACGTGTACGCTCGAGAGAATGCGATGCCTGATTGGTTGAAGAGAATCTCGTGAAGAATCATCAACCGGTGAAATAGATTGTTGCGTTTTAATGTAATGCTGATCTTAATGTTTTAATTTTACAGAAATTAGGTAATTGCCGACGCGGTTTCAAACAAAATTTCTGGTCACGTGGCTTGTAATCATTTATAGACTAGGACGGATCTGTTTTGAGGTGGATGTGAGAGGGGGCAAGCAAATTTTTTCTGGATTACCTTCAGTACAACTCACAAAATAAATGTGTAGATCCCTAGATAGGGCGAGGTCCGACACATTTTCAAAATGGCAAATTTTTTTAAAAAATACCTATTTTATCTGAGTTTTTTACTTATAATCTTGGAACCTATGCATTTTGGAAGAATATTGAAGAGGAGAAAAAAGTTTTAGAATTGAATTTTGCACAATATACTGTAAGTTAAAGATGCTTAAATTTATTACCGATGTTGCAAAATAGTAATAATTGATGAAAAAAAGGCAAAATAATCAAGTGTTTTGGATTATTTTTTAAAAATATTTTAATTGCTCCGAGGGCATTCTAATTTCGATAAACAAAAATTTAAAGTATAATAAAACAACACACCAAATTTCATTAAAATCGATTCGAGCGGGGTCAGTTTCGTTTCGGTTGTATTGGTGCTGCGTGTTTCTCGCTCGCGATATTTGTGAGGTTATAACTATTATAAGTGCAATTATATTTCGTTCGGGCTGTATGCACAGCTCATCTGTATGTGTATTTCGCGCTATTATTTGAGAATTTGTGAGTGAAATCATATTTCTTGTGCTCCGTAACAAAAGTGTTTTTAGTGTTTTATTTGTGTGCTGTGTGTGTGTTTCGGGCTGTTGTTTGTGAATCGTGAATGCTATTATATTTTCTGTGCTAGTGAAGTGAAGTTTTTTGTATTATTATTGCTCTGTTGTCGTTATATGGATAAATGGAGGCGGTGCCTGGATGTTCGCGAGCCGGATGTACTGCTGTGGGTACAAAAAAATCTATATTAAGTTACAGAGAAAAAACGATAATATTAAATGTCTATAACCCTTTAGAAAAGGATCATCCCATGAAACTGAAGACTGGTTTGGTGGAAATGTGTTCTAGATATACTGGAGTAAGCGAATTATCTGTTTTCAAAATTTTAAGAGAGAAGAAAATTGAAGGAGACGTTAAGAAACCTAAAAAAGGGGGTGCAAAGAAGAAATTAATATTAAATGAAGATGAGAAAAATGCAGTTTGGCGTACAGTACATAAATCATAGAATTTATATTTTGTTTATAATTTGTTAACATTTCTTGTTTGATAGAAAAATAACTTATTTTGTTGAGATTGGTAGAGAATTGTTGTTAGTGTTTTCATTTGATAGAATCATATCATAGGATTTATATTTTGTTTTCATTCTGTAAATATTTATAGTATATCTGTTATACAAGGTTTTTGCTTTGAAACTTCGTTCTCCTTATAAAAAAAAGAATCGTAATGGGGTGCGATGAAGAGATCAGTTCACGTCTGGAACCCTGTTCCTACAAAAATCCCTTTATTCTCATAAACTATTTGTTTTAAATGTAATTTATTATAAATCCAATTCGTTATTTAAATTCCACATATGTACTACATTTGACCTCTGTACGCGCCACTGTTTATTGTTCCCTGCTTTACGATCAAGCTCGCCAGGTTAGTATTTGACGTATAATCGACCACTTCGTATACTCGATGCACTTGGCCGACTACAGCTAGCACCAGAACAAAGTGCGTATGCAGCGGTATTTCATTACATTCAATTTCATTTTAAATTTGAAATGGTTTATCTTACGCCTCCTAAAAATGATGAAACAATTTTCCTTTGATAAAAGGCCGACAATTTTTTGCTCAACTTTGCATCGAATACGATCCTACTATAGATACTTGAATATTTTATCACATAAAAACGACCGCTCAACCTGTCAAATGGTTTTTGAAAAATTGTAATTGATTGATTAGGACGGCCGCAGTAAATTTTTAAAGTTAACATCTTTTTTTTTATTTTTAAACTTTAAAAGTCCAAACAAAATGGCCGCGGATGATAACATAAACGTGAATTTAAATGGAACCCTCTATATATTTTTAGATATTTGAATAGAACGTCCTTTGAAGAGCATAGTCATATAGGCTTTGTTGGGTCCATCTCTAACAATAAGCGAGATAATATTAAAAAACGATATCTTGTAATTGCTAGCCCTCTTTCAGGCATTTCTGCCTTTTTTCCAATTACGTAAGGATTTAGATTTAGTTGCAATATAGGTATTTTGACATATCAGACATTGATATAGTCCAAAATGCGTATAGGTAGTTAAACTAATCTCACTAATCTATTAAAATGACACACCTTCTATGTGTTTTTATTTATTTTATTTTATTTCCAGTTTGAAAGGGTGATAATTGATAAGAGATAATTCTTTTACTCAGAAAGTATTAAATTTTTGGAAAAATTGAAAGAGCAAGAAAAATTTCTAAATTCATAGGCCACCGTGTAGTATAACAACCCTAGGTTCGACAAAAAATAAGTAAACGTAGTTGTGGCCAAAAATATGTGATCGTCATAAGGAATCCCTACGTTGTGTGTATACATTTTTAATTGACCGGAAGGCACTGGCTACTAACTTTGTAGAGGGGATGTATGGTTTAATTATATAAAACAAAAGCAGAGTAAATACACCTAATCTTTATTTACATACAATTCAAATTAAACATGTGACAAATAGAAAGAACAACAAAACATTAACAACCATTAAACATAAAAGGAGAGTGCCAGGCTCACCTAGAGCTCCTGCGGGGAAAGAGCATGGCAGAGAAACCCACGATCGTTGCTCTTACCACCCAAATATAAATACAAAACAACCGCTAACCAAAGGCATAAATTAAGAACCTTTGCTAATGATAAATAAGACCTGTCTCATTTAATGTGTCACTAAATGTCATCTGTTACCTCATATTAGTCATACACACTTCCAAGTAAAACTGAAGAGGTTTGGTGTTAGTTAGCCGGCAGAGCCGGAAGGTACTGGAGTCCCATACGGGAGGCAATCCAGCTATAGTTGAGATTTCGGAAGATCCTTCATAACACTGGAGTCCCATACGGGAGGCAATCGAGCTTAATCCAGATTCGTTCCGCACGGGCGAAAATGTTAGTAAACTCAACAAGGCTCGTATAGACGTGTGACATAAAGTGGACACAAGAAATCAAAGAACAACCTGATCTTGTTTAAAACAAGTTAAATGTGAAATAAAGAAGTCGTTATTGTACTATCTGGGCGGTCTCGACAAAATACATATTTGAACATGTCATAAATAATGAACAATCTTAAATAATAATTGTAACAATTTTATATTAGAAAAATATACGCCCCTAAGCGTAAGACAATGAAGGTTAAACATATACAGAATTATTATCATGAGACATCTATATTTTACGAACAACGTCATCATTACAAAAACAAGTTAGCTGTAAAACAAAGGAGTCATTATTGTAAAGTCGGGGGCGCCCACGACGATATACATATTTTAACATGAAATAAATAATGAGCAATCGTTAATAATATAACAGTATAACAATTTTACCTTAGAAAAATATATGCCCTTGAGCATAAAGCAACGGAAGCTAAACATACAAAGAATTATTATCATGAAACATCTATAAACATTACAATCATAAGATTACACAGAACAATTAACAACAAAGTACTTAAAGAATATTACCTGCTAACTAATGACACTTTAACCAATTAACTTTTCACTACTTTGACACACTGCCCGCCGATCGTCTTACTGCCGATCTCCACACTGTTCGCACTTCAACTCTCTATCTTCAACTATTTAGGCTTCCTTCCAGAATTTCCTACCTAAGTGCCTGTTTTTTGTGCTTCCTTCTATCGACCGTTAATATTACTTTTTCATTGTTATACAACACCTATGTAACAGGTGACGTCGAAGTTGATAAGATAAGTACGGTTTTGCACAACCGTAATTTTAATTTTGATCCATAGTCATCTAGAAAAAAGTTCTGACCGAAATATCTGGAAGGGTTGTTTGTTTCAACCACTTCGAAATGAACATTGCAACATTTTAATTAATAAAATTGTTTTTTTATCCTATTTTGTAACATTCTTTAGTAATAAAGTGAAGTGTGACAAAAAGTGCTTTATCTATTTTTAGTTACCACTATATTTTAGATACAAAAGAAGCATCTAGAAAAAAATATTTTGAAAGTCCGTGTTTTTTAAGAAAATGATAATAAGGTAACATAATCTAAACCGATTCATTTTCTCTCGAAAATTGTCTCAGTTTCCCTGTATCTCGTTTGCTTTTCGAGATACGAAGCAGAATTCCCCAGCTTGACTCGCAGAGCATCGAAACCCCACCGACGGCGAGAGTGACAAGTTCTTCGAGTTTCGTGATACAAGTTCATAAACGTCAGTCAGTGAGTGTGGTACCTTGCATTGGACGCATTTAAGACGCGGTCGGGTTGCGGTTGACGTATTAATTTAATAACGATTACGAAACGTTTTAATTTATACGAGCTCCTTAGCGGGGTAGACAGATGCGCTCGGCCTCGAATAACAAATTATTTCCTTGTTTATGCCAAAAATGTAGGCCCCCGCGTCTACCAGGCAGCAATTAAATTGCTACTGGTTTGGATTCAATTCGACAGATGGAGTAAAAGTCAATAGCAGTATTGGAGTGTAAACAAAGGCGTAGGATTCCAAGTTTTTTTTTTAATAGAATTGTTTAAAGCGTAATACTTATTTATGCGTTATGCATTTATCTACGATCGTGCATGTCAAAAGTGACAGTTTTTCGTGTAAAAAATTGTATAAGACCTGTGAAGTAAAAGTTATATTGCACGTTTTTCTTGCATGATTTCAGTCACAGACAAAATAGCTATCGCCCCAGACCGCTACTGGAATAGGCTAGCAGTTTTAAATTTCCGAATTGACGATAGCAGCAGAATTTAAGGAGGAATCAAATGCAGCGGCCCGGATTCCTACGCGTATTCTAACAACATAATTATAAACAACACTTTGGCAATGTTGCCAGGCGTACTTACGGCTTTATTTTGTACACTAACAAACAACGATTTTTATAACATTTAAGTCATAAGGAGAATACCTAAAAAAGTTAAAAACATTAAAATACAATTATCAAACATTTCGACCGGTATTTTTTCTTTCAATACTTGTAAATTTTTAGGTCTTTAATAATATATTTTGTTGAAGTGTCCCCACAAAAATATGTCTACAGGACTCAGATCAGGGCCGTTTTCTGGCCACCTAAGGTTTTTAATAATATTTTTTAGTGTTCGTTGACGGAATTCAAAATAAATTTGCCGATATTCCTGAAGAACTTTTGCACATTATTGTTATTTGAATAATACAGTTTAATTTATGTTATATTTTCCTTCATCAGATTAACCCATTTTAATTTTTTTAAATTAAAACGGGTTATTCTGATAATGAAAAATCCCATGTATTTTTAAAGGAATGTTCATTTCTGTCGTTTTTATGTGATTGTGTGCGAAAGAGATAGAGTTATAGTGTGCGATAGAGATAGGGTGACTTTGTCTTCATAGAGGGCTTTTCTCTCTCTATCTCTCTCTTCAATGGTTTTATTTTGCTATCATATCTACAACTTTTTGACTCGGTATTGGTCAGTAAAATCAGTAGCACGATTATATTTTGTAAATTGATTTAAATCTAATATTGTTATGAAATTTACGGCACATAGCCATATAAATATTCACTGTTAGTTATTAGCTATGCTGGATACTAAGATATACAGGGTGTATCTTAGAATAAGGGTAATATTTATATATGATCTATGTGGACCTTTAGAAACACATATAAGTTTATTTCCTCAAATTCTGTCGTGAATATTATTCTACAATAAAAGATAATGCAAATCATGTAAACAATTTCGCTAAAAACTTTTTACTTATATAAATTTTTATTTGATTTTTACATTTTAATTCAAACCTACGTCATGTAACTTGTGACGTACTAGACTATACTAGACTTGGGGGTTGTTACTATACTATAGAAAACCGATTATCTCTGTCTTTTTATTAGTAAATAAAAGGAGAATATAATGGCATGTGATTTTAATTGATCTTCCCATTAATAGATGGCGCAATTATGACACGGTTGTCCGCCAAGTTCATTGTAGTTTTATATATTTCTTTAATTTCCAATTAAATAATTTTTTCGTACAAAAGTAAAGCAATATAATAAAACGCTGAGTTTCGTTAATGTGATCATTTGTTTTTTACTTACCTAGCTCTGGTTGTCATACCACATCAGGTGGGACTGATATTATCTAGTTCTCCCAAAACTAGAGCAAAATCACATTTCGTTATATTGAGATTCACAAACTAAACACAGTGCTTTCAAAAATAGTTACAAATACTTATTATTTAAATAATGAAATGACTTAAAAAAATATATCAAAACTGTTAGATTAGTAAGTAATTTTATCTATCTTTTATGTACATTTTAAATTACAGCAAAAATAATTACCTATTTGAAACTATAAATTAGTTTTACTTACAATTTGTAATGTATGCTTATCGACATTATCACAATTTTTTCAAAACACTGGAAAATATGTTTTTATGAAATGATTTTATATTGCTCTTATTTTGTTCTTCCGTTAGTTTTATACAGTTAGTTTAAAAAAGTAACAAAAGGCAACACTGACAAGCGCTCACATACAAGTGAGTTCGGGAGCTACCTAGAGACAGCGTAGACAAGAGTTTAAATTTAGTTTAAATAACGTACCTACCTACTAAAGCGACTTTTTTTTAAATTAATATTTCATCACAAAATATTTCAATTCCAATTTAATTCAACACCTTCATGAAAATGCTACACTTTCAGTACACAGAAGGCAACAGTGCGAACGGAAAAAATACTGTATTAACAGGTTGTTGCTAAACCACTGCTGCCTAGTGAAATGCGAAAAATGAAGTGTAAATATACTAGTACGTTCATCTTATAGAATTTATCTTTAGTTATCTAAGAGGATAACTTAATAAATCGTAAAAACCAACCATTTATGTGTGACAAAAATCATAGGGGGTCAAGCACTGCGCCTTGAGGGACACCCCTAACCACATTTTTGTTTATTAGTATCCTCGTTCGTTTGACGCATCTTCTACTACTGGAAGTGAGACTAATCTGCGTGGACAAAGGAAAAATCCTTCTAGCAGGGGTCACTCACTGAATTACTGACCGCCGGATTCACATGCACGTCGATAGCGGCAACGGCTAGGCTCGTCTTGCACCTGCCGCCACATTCACATTCATACAGGTACAGGTGTGGGGCCGGCGGTACGCCAAGCTGTACCGGACGACGGGCTCTTATTCCAGACTATCAATCCCGGCCCAGCTCGTGCCTGAATCCTTTTTTACTTGGGCCGGGAGATGAACCAAAAATTTGCGTACCTAACTTAAAATAAATTGTAAAGAACCGTGCCCATTTTTTGAACCTCTCCCGAGGTTTCTCGAGTGCGACATGTTCCCAATTAAATTATCGCATCATTTAGCAAGGAATGGAAGTATTCTCAAAAGTTCAAGAAAAAAATTATGTCGTGTAATAAGATGGAGCGATTGCATGTCGCTCACGCTGTCTGCGGAGCTTCGTGTAAAATTTTCGAAAGATACGCGATTTTTTCAATTTTTCTTTTTTCTGGAGCCATTCTGAATGTTGTATGTATCTGCTGTGGCTGAAATCGCATCATGAATGATTATTTTGGCTGGATTGCTGAGGGTATTTGAAGAATTTGATAGATTGGTAATGGTATTATAATTATTTTTATAAACTGCACTATCAGGTAGGTCAAAGTAATATATATATACAGGGTGTCTCACATTTAAATAGCAGGACTTCAGGAATCAGTAGAAGACCTCATTTTGAGTCTAAAAGTTCCTATATATATATATGGGTCCTAAAACGCTTCGTTTCTGAAATACAGGGCGTTCAATTTNTGTGATAGACAAGGATGGCTATAATGAAGGCGTCTAATAGTTAACGCCCATTTCGCCCTTCCACAAATAAGATCCACTTCTTATTTGTGGAAGGGCGAGAACATTACTAAAAAGT
Source organism: Anoplophora glabripennis (assembly GCF_000390285.2). Taxonomy (NCBI): domain Eukaryota; kingdom Metazoa; phylum Arthropoda; class Insecta; order Coleoptera; family Cerambycidae; genus Anoplophora; species Anoplophora glabripennis. The sequence continues at coordinate 105,656 of NW_019416484.1, forward strand.
GCCGAATTTAGTGAATTGAGGGAAAAACGGAGAGTAATGACAATAAATGAAGAAGTCATGCTATTGTATTTTTTTAACTTTGAAGAAAAAATATGCAATTGCATCTATGTGGTCGGAGTATTCGATGTTGAAGGCTACTATAAAGGTCTACAAAAATATAGATATTGGAAAATATAACAAACTTACTGCTTATTTGAAGAGTGAATCAAGAGGATACAAAGCAAAAGAAGTTGCAGTATTGGAAAGAGCACATTGAAGAATTTTTGACTGAGGCTGCCGATAAAGAACATTTAATGATTAAGGTAATATCTCTTTACCTTTTACATATTGTTAGGTATATAGTAAACTTTGAATTATTTTAGGTTGCGCTAATGATGGGGTTTTTGGTGCTTGTCGATGATGCGAATTGACAAATTTGAAAATTATTGACGTACAGGACGTTGGCAGTGTTTCAATACCTGACACCAAGACGAGCATTTCAAGAAAATTTATAATTATAGAAGAATGATTTTGCGTAAATGCTGTTGAAATATGCAGAAAATATATTTCTCTGCGCCCAATTCGCATAACAAGACAGATTTTTTTTTTAAGATACATGAATCAAAAATGTACTTCTCAGCCTGCTGGAATCAACACATTGGCGAAGGTACCCACAATAGTTGCTTCATTCCTGAATATCGTAAATCCAGAAGCATATACTAACCATTGTACGAGGCGCACTTCAACAACTTTATTGGCCAATAAAGGTGCTGATCTTACGACCATCAAACGGCCTGGTGGATGCAAGAGCTCCTCTGTAGCAGAAAGTTACGTTGAGGAGTCTATATCTAACAAACTTGATATTGCAATGAAAATCCAAGGAAAATATAACTGTTCCTTACAAGAAGAGACATCCGCAACTTGTGCAAATTCTTCATAAACTTCGGTAGATGTTATGCGTTCCGAAAATGATGGCAACAATGCTACTAGGGTTCTTATTAACGGAAAGGAAGTTAAATGTGATAAAATAAAAAACGAAATGTCTATTACTATAAATGTAAATGTTAATAATGTTAATAAGTAAATATTATATTTGATTTTTTTTTTCATTATTCTACTACTGAAATAAAGTTATTTTATTCCAATAGTGGATAAAGAATCATTTTAGACGGTTCATATGTGTGGATAAAAGTCCGATAATAAGGTGATTGTTGAAAANTAAATAAATAAATAAATAATAAATAAAGAATCAAATAAACAAACAAACAAACGAACAGACAAACAAAAACAAACAAACAAACAAGCAAACAAGCTAACAAGCAAACAAGCTAACAATCAAGCAAGCAAACAAGCAAACAAGCAAACAAGCAAACAAGCAAACAAGCAAACAAACAAACAAGCAAACAAGAAAACAAGCAAACAAGCAAACAAACAAACAAACAAACAAACAAACACAGACAGACAAACAAACAAACAGACAGACAGATAGACAGACAAACAGACAAACAAACGAACAGACAGACAGACATACAAACAGACAGGCAGACAAACAACCAGACAGACAGGCTGATAAACGAACAAACAGACAAACAAACGAACGAACTAATAAACAAACAGACATGTAGACAGACATACAGACATACAGACAGACAGACAGGCAGACAGGCAGACAGACAGACAGGCAGGCAGACAGACAGACAGACAGACAGGCAGGCAGGCAGGCAGACAGACAGACAGGCAGGCAGACAGACAGACAGACAGACAGACAGACAGACAAGCAGACAAACAAACAAACAAACATACAAACAAGCAAACAGACAGACAGACAAACAAATAAACAAACAGACAAACAAACAAACAAACAGACAGACAAACAGACAAACAAACAAATAGACAAACAAACAAATAAACAAACAAACAAACAAACACATAAATAAATAAATAAGTAAATAAGATAAACAAATAAATAAATAACTCTGCATTTATCGGAATACATATCGTATAAAGCAGTTTGTGTTTAAAGAGTGACTTTAACTTCAGTTTATTTTTCAAAGTACATTTTAATGAAATCACCCGTGCTGTTCCCAATAATTTACACCTGACCCTTAACATGACCGCCGCAGATTTTTATTATATACCTACACACGATTCCATACAAATTTTTTGTCCAAATACAAAGGTGTTACATTCGAGTAGCGTTTTTTATTTGCTTATCCTCGAGAAGTGTGACCGATTTTAATAGCTTAGGGTGGTCCGCGTCATCGGAGAGACTCCCGTTTTTATCGAGAGTCATGGTTCTCATATAAATATTTATATGGCGTTTGTACAGAACTAATGCGCAAGGTGTAAAGTGAAATCAATTAAGGATGAGAAAAAGCTGCTGGCAGGGGAACAAATTTGGAAGAACGGCTCAAAAAAGTGTGTTAATTCCGTCCATTTCTTTACAGGAACTTGGGTTACACACCGGCAGTATGTAACTTTTAGAACGGCACTGAAATTTCGCTTATCTGATTTTATGAACGGGAATATAAATCTTTCATGTGTGACAGGGTGTGTCAAACTCGAAGGTATTATCCATTTTCAATTGACAGTATTATCTTTGAGATTTTACAGAAACGACTAATGACGTATCAATTATATTTTTTCCAGAAACATATCCAATTTTTTTCCTGTTAAAAAGTTCTCTTTTTTCTAATAGACTTTCATTAGAGAAATTTTTCTGTATTACTTCCCGTTTAAAAGTTATAAGCAATATCGTCCTAAAGAGTCTTCAAAGAAATACCACCTAAAAATCACATTAGCGGTGGAACGATCAAGTATTTGTTGGAAAATAATTGAATGTTCCTTTGTTTAAAGTGCGTAAATGTCATTAAGAATTAATAAAAGAATTAAACTAATTAAACATTAAAAATTAAAAAGATCTACATGCAAAAAAACTATTTTTTCTGTAACGGGAAAAAAGTTTGACATTTTATCTCTGTTGACAGGTAACAAAATGTCACTTTTTATGAAATTGCTTTTTTCCCCGGGAAAAAAGTGAGTACTTTTTTCCCGGATATATAACGAGCGTTCAAATAAAAACGTGGTCAAGTAGGTTCTGAAAATTTGGACGTAGGGCGTAGCGTATAGCAAATGAACTTAAACGTCATCTGTCAAAGCGCTATATCGCCGCTATCANGCGGTTATTTAGTTAAAAAATAAATAAATAAAACAAAAATAAAATTGAACGCCCTGTAGCTCAGAAACGAAGCGTTTTAGGACCCATATATATAGGAACTTTTAGACTCAAAATGAGGTCTTCTACTGATTCCTGAAGTCCTGCTATTTAAATGTGAGACACCCTGTATATATAAGAGCTGCTGCGGTTTGCTCACAAATTTTGACGTTTGTAGGTTGTCAGAATCCAAGGGTATTGTGAGCGAAACCCTAGAATTTGACAAATTACATACATTTATTATGAAATTTTATTACAATACCTAGTTTAAACGGCATTTTTTTGAAGCACGCTTTCTTAGATCTGATCCCAACCTAACAAAACCTTCAATAAGAAATTTAATAAATAGAAGAATCAAAATCAGAAGTATTAAAAATAGAAAATTTTAATACATAGGTACATATTCAAGAAAAGTTACATTTAGCAAAAAACGTATCTGAACCTAACCTAACCTTAGGTTTAAAATGACAACAATTCAAATGGAAAAAATCTACATTAAAAAAGTAATTATGTAACTCGAATACTTACTTTATTTAAAAAAAATAGTTTCAGATTACTATTCCTCGGAATACGTACCATTATAACTAAAATTATACCTCATAGATATTATTATTTACTTTGTTTGTATAAGTGCTTTACGTAGCATTTTATCCACGCAAGAATGTTTAAACGCGAGAACGTAGTTCGAGCATTTAATGTTCTTAATTGGATAAAAGGCAATTAAAACACGAATGCATTACAACGTTTTAACCATAATCACATCACAATCATATTTGTGTAGTCAGAATTATTGGAATTAAATAAAATATTCGCACGACTTGATATTTCTTACTAGTACTCAATGAAACGTGGTAGGTTTTGTTATACTTACTGGTACCATAGGTACGTTGTTTATTATCAATTATTTAATAAACAGTTCTATCTGAATTTGGTAAAAATGCAAGAAACTAATTGTGTTCCTGTGGCTGTTTTTGAAGAAGCTCAAGAAGCAATTTTCCATTTATTGCCAGCGAAATCCAAGGAACATTACGAGAAAGTGTTCACCGAATTTAACGAATGGAGGGAAAAACAGAGAGTAGTGACAATAAATAAAGAAGTCATGCTATCGTATTTTTTTAACTTTGAAGAAAAAATATGCAATTGCATCTATGTGGTCGGAGTATTCGATGTTGAAGGCTACTATAAAGGTCTACAAAAATATAGATATTGGAAAATATAACAAACTTACTGTTTATTTGAAGAGTGAATCAAGAGGATATTGGAAAGAGCACATTGAAGAATTTTTGACTGGGGCTTCCGATAAAGAACATTTAATGATTAAGGTGATATCTCTTTACCTTTTACATGTTGTTAGGTATATAGTAAACTTTGAATTATTTTAGGTTGCGCTAATGATGGGGTTTTTGGTGCTTGTCGATGATGCGAATTGACAAATTTGAAAATTATTGACGTACAGGACGTTGGCAGTGTTTCAATACCTGACACCAAGACGAGCATTTCAAGAAAATTTACGATTATAGAAGAAGGATTTTGCGTCAATGCTGTTGAAATATGCAGAAAATATATTTTTCTGCGCCCAATTCGCATAACAAAACAGATTTTTTTAAAGATACATGAATAAAAAATGTACTTCTCAGCCTGCTGGAATCAACACATTGGCGAAGGTACCCACAATAGTTGCTTCATTCCTGAATATCGTAAATCTAGAAGCATATACTAACCATTGTACGAGGCGCACTTCAACAACTTTATTGGCCAATAAAGGTGCTGATCTTACAACCATCAAACGGCCTGGTGGATGCAAGAGCTCCTCTGTAGCAGAAAGTTACGTTGAGGAGTCTATATCTAACAAACTTGATATTGCAATGAAAATCCAAGGAAAATATAACTGTTCCTTACAAGAAGAGACATCCGCAACTTGTGCAAATTCTTCATAAACTTCGGTAGATGTTATGCGTTCCGAAAATGATGGCAACAATGCTACTAGGGTTCTTATTAACGGAAAGGAAGTTAAATGTGATAAAATAAAAAACGAAATGTCTATTACTATAAATGTAAATGTTAATAATGTTAATAAGTAAATATTATATTTGATTTTTTTTTTCATTATTCTACTACTGAAATAAAGTTATTTTATTCCAATAGTGGATAAAGAATCATTTTAGACGGTTCATATGTGTGGATAAAAGTCCGATAATAAGGTGATTGTTGAAAAAAGGTTTTTATTATTAAAATAAATAAATAAA
>NW_019416484.1:111667-146002 GCF_000390285.2 Anoplophora glabripennis
CAATAACACCGTCTCCGAAAAAGAACTGCATATCTTTTTCATCTTCCATTCCATAAATCTTGAATACGCGGTTTCGTAAATTTTCCGCGATTTAGCTGGCAATAATTTTTGTGACGCTACTTTCGCTGCTTCTACTAACTCCGGTGGAGTCAGAGAAAACTCGGAATCAGACATTTTTTAACTTTATATTATTCAAAATAACTACTAAACAACCACTAAGTTTGCAATTTTTAAATCAAATCACAGAATTAAATTGACAGATATTTGATTACTTTAAAGGTTTCCTTAGCAACGCAGATGTAATTGTCGCTATAAGTATAACAGCCTACCAATTTAAAACTTTAGTGACTAATATATTGTAATAATGTTTTTTCAATATTAAATCGTTGTTTTTCCCGTCACAGAAAAAAATAGTGTATTATACACGGGAAAAAAGTAGATTTTACCTCTCGGTTTTTTGTCTCCCTCCGCTTCGCGTCGGGAGACAACACAACCTCGAACTAAAATCTAGTACTTTTTTCCCTTGTATAATAAATATCTATTCTTAAATATAATTTATTAACATTCCCTTCTATATACATACACTTCGGTGTATTATACGTAAAGAACAACATAAATGAATTTATAATACAAGAAGAAATCCATATACATAATACAAGGTACAAAGACAATCTGTGAATGCCACAGTGTAGGACAGATAAGTGTTTTAAAGGTATTCAGTCTATGTATATACGTATATTTAATAAGCTACCAAAATGTTTAAAAAATATAAATTCACTAAATAAATTCAAACAAGAATTAAAAAAATTTCTCCTCCCTTGGGCCTTCTACTCGGTTGATGAATATTTTACACTTTAATGTTTGTATTTAATTATTTTAGGTGACGTATCCTAAATTAAGAATTGTATGTTGTACAATGTCTTGATCTTTGGAATTAAAATAAACAAATAAACAAACAAACAAACAAACTCGAAAATTCTTTAATATAGTTAAAACAAAAAAAATCTATTCTTTATATGACCTCTCATTTCAAGAGCCATATCCAATCTTCGCCTGGCTTCTTTGTGGGCTGCGTTTCGCCGTTTAATTCATTACAAGCGTATTTTTTTTTCAAATGATTAATATCTCGCCAAGGTGTTTTGTAAACCTTATTTTTTAAAACCCCCCATAAAAAAAATCGAGTGGTGTTAGATCTGGTGACTTTCCAGGCCACTAAATAGGTCCATTAAGCCCAATCCATTTTTTTGGGAAAATGTGATCTAAATATTGCTGCACAATCCTGGCCTTGTGGGGTGGAGCCCCGTCGTGCTGAAACCATAGGCTTCTCCTTAGCTGCAAAGGCATATTCTCCAGAAGCGCAGGAAGTTTTTCTTTTAGGAAATTTAGGTAACTCATGCTGTTCAATGTATGTTCATAGAAATAAGGTCCAATTAAATGATTACCGATGATGCCGCACCATACATTTACTTCAAAATGTCCTGGGTTTTAGACTGGATTTACAATGTGGGTATTTCCATTGGACCAGTAGTGTTCGTTGTTCCTGTTTGGTAAACCATTACTGACAAACCGACTTTCTCCGTCCAAAGAACGTACCGAAAAAGGTTCTAATCAACAGTTTGTACATTTACTACAGTTTGAGCTATAAAATTAAGTTTCTTTTCAATGTGACGCTCAGGCAAATACTCCAAATTGTGAATTTTGTAGTCATGATACATACCCCCATTGGTCTTTAAAATTCGTTGAACGGCTGATTTATCCAAATTCAGTTCCCGACTAGCCTGCCGTATAGAATTTCGTGGATTTTGTTCGAAATTCTGCAACAGTCTAGTTGTATTAACATCGCTTCTTACCCTTCGGTCAATTATTTGATTTTTCCGAACAGAAAATGCATCTTCATTTCGTCGCAAGGTCACCTTCAATCTTGTAAAGGTTCTATGATCAAGAATGAGGGGCTCTGGATACCTTTCTCGATATAACTCTATAGCTCTTCTTTAATTTTTTTGTGAGTCGCCCGTAAATTAGCAACATATCAACTTTTTCTGAATGAGAAAACATTTTGTAAGCACAAAAGTTATACGTTTGTTATTCGTATTGAGTAACGACAAGTATTTTGTGACATTTTTGGACTTTAAACAACGAACATTCAATTATTTTCCAATGACTACTTGATCCTTTCATCGCTAATGTGATTTTTAGGTGGATTTATTTTGAGATTCTTGGACCATATTGCTTACAACTTTTAAAGGGAAGTAATACAGAAAAAGTTCTCTAATAAAAGTTTATTAGAAAAATGAGAGCTTTTTAACAGGAAAAAAATTTGGGTATATTTCTGGAAAAAATATAATTGATGACATCATCAATCGTTTCTATCAAATCCCAAAGATAATACTTTCGACTGAAAATGGAGCTTACCTCATACCATTTAACACCACGTGTCCCAAATTTTATTTAAATTTTTCGTATTTTCGCAGTAGGTCTTTACTATCGAGTTTGAGACACCCTGTACGTCTCAAAATATTCTTATGAAAAAGTGATCAACTTAATGTTGTCTTAGGGCTGTGATATATGAGCGATTTTTTCGAGACGTACAGCACGCTGCGTTTGTTGTGTTTCCACACAGGGAAGAATAATATTAACTATATACAAAATATAGTATCTAATAACGAACTTAATCTAATTTACGGCGAATGTCGTCAAAATGCTATAAAAGCATCTCGTTCAGCGTCCTTGATAATGGAAATCTGTGAGAAGACCGAGGAAGACTTTTGTCAGACGAGCTCGACCAAATCGTAGGTTGCCATGGAGAAATTCTCAACATTGTCTAAAAACAACCGACGATTAGCACCAGTCAAATTTCTCGTGATGTTAATCCACAGTGAAGTTTGGAAAATTCTATACGACAATTAACTACATCCGTATCACATTTCCTCTTACAAACATTAGACCTTGGTTAGGTTCAGTCTTATTTTTTCATTTCTTACTCTAAGTACCTACTGATTATTTGCCATTGATTCTTTTTGTTCCAAGTATGTTTCTTCTAAGTTTTTTTAATTTTCCCACTCTCCTTTATTTAGAACACTTCATACTTGCTACATATAATCTGATCTATAATCGTTTCATTTGTATATTTAGATTTTTGTATTGCGTTTAGGATTGCTTTTTATAAACAAAAAATCACACTTATAGTAAAAAAAGGAACAAGTAGATCCATCCAGGAAGTGACAAAGCGTAACGCTAAACTAGAGCAACTAATTTTTCGCATTGGAAGATCAGGAGGACATGTAAATATCAGAAAATGTACCTTTCCTGTTTTGTCCGGCAAATTTGTAAAGATACTCAATAATTGTGATTAATGTATGTGTAATGGGGACGATGGGAATAGACAAAGACAACGCACGACAACCATAGGGGTAAGGTCATTCAGTAATGAGGACATTTACTCCGATTTAGCTACAAGTGCACCAAATACGAGTTTATCTGCAGAATTTATTTAACGGGTACCTATATTTGAGTGAAAGTACTCAGTTTTAGTTTAAATTTAATCACAAATGAGTAAAATGATCAAAATGCTGAATATTGACTGAAAATGGATTCAATACGTATCTTTATTGCTTTCACTCGCATCGACTTTTTACAATGTAGATATTAATTAAACGAAGTAAGGAACAATGTGTTCATTTCGCCAAACATAGTTATTATTATTATTGAAATCAAGGACTGTATAAACACTTACGTGTTATTATTTTATGAATAGCGTGATAGACAGGCTATGAATTGTGATGATACTTTTAAAATACCTTTATTACACCGTAGTGCAATATCAAAGTAGCTAAAATAAGACATTACTTAAATACAAGGATAAATTTTTAAATAATGACCGCACGAAAGGGTACATACAGTAGATATAGATAGAATACTAGTAAAGTAAAAACAATTCTACATAACAGTAATTGTCTTCCTAATTCTGTAAATACAATTACCACTTATCACACAAGAAACTTTTATAATGACATTAAAAGAAAAAAATGACTATTTAATTTCTATGCACCTGAGAAAACGGTGAGAATTACTAAAGCCTCCGCTCCTTAGCACCTAATCTAAAATTGATGATTAAACTTAAAAATGCTGCATATAAAAGATATAAATCTGCTCTTACTCAGGAATCATTTAATGAATTTCTTGTCAATAACATTCCCCAAACAAATTTAATTTATGATCAATTTACTGATGCAGTTGTAGATAAGTACAATACAATTTTTCCTGATGATGGGTTTTTGTTTTCTGAAGTAACAACTGAGGACGTAAATAGAACAATAAGTACTCAATTCAAAACTCAAGCAATATTAATCTAAGGCTTCTTAATATGCCACTCTTAATACCACATATTATATTTATCATTAATATATGTCTAAAGACAGAGACATTTCCATCCGCTTGGAAAAATGCTAATATATTACCTTTACCTAAAGTTGATAACCCTCAAGATATTACCCAATTTCGTCCGATAAGTATATTCCCAACTATATCTAAAGTTCTTGAAAAAGTTGTGTGCTTGCAGTTAAGTAGTTATTTATTAAAGAAAGAGATACTGCCCTTCTGCAGATAACTGATGAAATTATTTTCGGAAATGATAATAACTTAAACACTTTCCTAATTTTGCTCGACATCAGCAAAGCATTTGACACATTAAATCATAAAATTCTTTTACAAAAACTCAAATATTTTGGACTTGATCCAGTTGCTATTTCACTTTTCAAAATTCTCTTTATGGTAGACGCCAGAGGGTTTTTCTAAATGATAAATTTTTATTTTATAAAATACTGAATAAGGGCATACCACAAGGTAGTATACTTGGGCCGATTTTATTTTCTATATACAGGGTGGTCCCGAGGTAATGGGCCAAAATTCATGGGTAGATTCTCCAGTTAAAAATATTGCGATTTAGCCGAACTTACCTTAGTCCAAAAATTGATAGTTAAAGTGATAGTGAAGTGATAGTATTAAATGTAAAATATTATTTCAGTTTTTTTTTAATTTATTCCTTAACAAATGCAAATATTCTCACAAAATTTTGGGGATTGGAGTTCTTTGAGTAGAGGAATTGAAATCTGTTCACATTTTGGTTAAAGTTCATAGAGGGCGTTAGCTGCAGTAGATTGAATGTGTTAAAAGCGACACAACTTATTTGTACTTTAAGGTATCTCATCTTTGGTAACAAATTCTTATTTTTCAACTTTTTTTACACAAAAAAGGTATACTTTATTAAAGTAGGTATCTCGCACCGTTTTTGAGATATTTGGCTTTGAAACTTCCAATGCTGTTGCATTAAATTACAATTAAGTGCCTATAGGTATTATTAATTTAGCGGTAAAGTTTCTTAAGTAGGATTTGGACGAAAATTAAATGCTTTATCTAAGTAAAGACGTGTTAGATAAATATATTAAAATTAAATTATGTGACTCCCTCATTCTCTCACATTTAGCATATTGTGATGTAGTATATTGGCCGGCTTTGTTATCAAGAGATAAAGCTGCTCCTCAGAGAATTCAAAGTTGTGTACGATTCTCTTGAGAATTACAAAAATATATGATCATATATCTAGTTCTTTTTCTTTAGTAAAATGGTTAACCTTACATCAAAGATTTACCTCACATTTAGCAACTTTAGTTTACAAGATTAATACATTTAGGATTCCAAAATATTTATTTGATAAATTGAAAAAAGATACCGATATTTATTCTCGTTCTACTCGACATTCGACATTGTGGCTGGTATGAAGTCCCCAAACATAGTACTGCGCAATATCTATACATATCTATAAATTCTTTTCTATACAATGCTGTCAAAATTTACAACTTCTTGCCTACTTATATAAAAAATGCGTCCACCGTATTTACTTTCAAAAAACAGATCAAAAGCCTCTTATTTTCATCTAGTTCTATTCTTTCGTAATTTATAACGTGTATTTGTCATATTATACATCCTATTATATTAATTCCACATTTTGTATGTTCTTTATGCACTATGTATGTTAGTGTTCTATTTGTGTACTCGCCTATATGGTTTATTTGGACACTACATTTGTTCTTATTTGTTCATGGTTGGTTACGTGGAAGAGCAGCGTAGCTGAACGGCGCCAACCACAATGCCTAATTGTTAATTTTATTTTATTTTTCTGTATCTTAAATAAAGACATTTATTATTATTATTTTTTCATGTAAGTTTCATGAAATTTGTCATGTTTAATTTTTATAACACATAAATACCATAATGTTCATGTTATTAAACTATTTTTGTATTTGTTTAGATCAATGTTTATAACTTAAATTAAATGTGAACAAAATTAAATGTTGATAAAATTTGATAAAGAAGAAAACGATAATAGAGAAATAATTATTGTTTTATTTATAAAGAAGCATGTACCTAATTCTGGCGGAAAAAAATAATAAATCGTAACTTCAATTTTTTACAAACAGCAGTTTTTTTTTTACAAAAAACGATAAACATTCACTTGCAACAGGAGTGATTTTACGAAGCAGCCATGCAGTTATTTATTTAAATAAATAGCAACTCAAATCAAATCTGAATATCATTAGTAATCACAGGCAAAAACAATGCATCGCCCGGAGCACAAGGTGCCTATTAAAGAGCACAACACGGACGTCTAAAAATAGCCGTAAATAAAGCCATTACGATTCCCGGCGCATTTTATTTATAAATCTTATGGAATTCCATGGATATGTATCGTACGATCTGCCTCGTCCATCTCCTGAGAAATTAATCTGCCAACGGTAAAAAATCGTGAGAGCTAAAAACTTAAAACCCCATTGAGAATTATTTTCCTGTCAATTCATGACTTACTCGATCACATCGGCCTGTTAGTGCGGTGTCACAGGCGGAAAAGTCAATAATGCTTTTACTCGCATCAGTGATTGTGTCTCTCAAACTGTTTTTAACATATTCTTCCAGAGGTTCTCAAAATTGTGATCATAATTATACAGCGTCTAAGACTGATTTCAAAAAAGTCCTGTAGAGATAATTTTATCATTGGTTTCATAATATGAATGATTGACGTTTGTGTAAAGTGCAAGTACTTCTTTTTCGGAAACAATATTTCAATAAAATCCATATTTGTGCACTAGTTTTTTGCGGGAACCGCCTGGCCGGGTGTCTTGGCCGGTGGATTTCGATCTGCCGAGGTAAGCATCATGGACGCAGGCTGGAATTTGGATGAGTGACCTAACGCAGGCTCGGGGACGTGGCTGTGGCAGCCTACCAGAGACCTGGGTCGCTCAACATTTGCCGCATGCGTGTGGTCCCCGATAAATGGTAATGAGAACAGAGCAAAGAAAATCTCTGTAACTCAAGACCATGCTATCATATATAAACTGCACGAGACTTTGCCACCAAGCCTCCCGTGTAGTAAANTGTACGACTTTGCCACCAAGCCACCCGTGTAGTAAAATAGGATGGTTTGAAGATAAGTATTCGAGTAATGAAGGAGGGTGTACAAGGGGCCTAATAAGGCCTAAGTGCCGCGGTGAAAAAACAATTCCACCCCCCTCCGACATACATACATACTAGTTCTTTGCCCTAAATTATATTAGCTCAAATCAATTCAACTCAAATTCAAAAGACACTCTATTTTAAAGATATTTCAGCTGGTACGAACAAATTCAAAATTTTATTCAAAAAAATATTTTCCAATGAAGCCAAACAGTGGTAATCCTATTTATTACTGTCTACTACTAGGTACTGCTGGTGTAATTCAATGTTAGTTGGGGTATGTACTTTAACCCATAAAGTAGTTGTTTCCGGTAATATCAGCAGTTAAGAGTCTTGTTTTTGGAGTTAGACATCTTTTGAATATGTAGATTTTTGGTCTCGAGGAACACTGTTTAGCTTCATTCTATAAGATTTTTTTTATAATTTTAAAAGCGCTTTGTACACTGTAAAAAATAATTCACTCAATTTCACTTAATTCTCAATAATGTATCAATTTATGTTCACAAAATTTTAAGAGTGAAACTATTGCAACAGAAGTGAGTGAATTTTATTTAAATTCAAGTTTCTGCTAACTACCAACTGAGTGAGTTTTGAGTTTATTCTGAGTATATGAAACCAATTAAGAGTTGACCTTTTCTCTAAATTTAACTATTATTGGGTATTTTTTTTACTTAGACTTAGTTTATATATTTTTTTTAAGAATTGGTTAACTGATGGGACGAATAGATTGCCATAACCTATATTGTACGTTACGAAAGTAAGTATTTGTAACAATCTAACTATCCGTTTATTTAACCAAATATTAATGGAGACTCAATATATTACTGTTTTTAATTATTGTAACCAAACCACTGCATTTAAACATAGTTGTCACCAAAATAATTTGATAAACGCATACGTGTCCAGCACTACACGCCATACGCCGCGCCACGAGATGACCTAATGGGGACGATGGGAATAGACAAAGACAACGCACGACAACCATAGAATGCGATTTAGGTACAAGTGTACCAAATACAAGTTTATCTGGAGGATTTATTTAACGAGTACCTATATTTGTGTAAAAATACTCAGTTTTAGCTCAAATATCACAAATGAGTAAAATTATCAAAATTATTGAGTGAAAATGTTCTCATTTCACTTCGTACTTTTATTGCTTTCACTCACATCGATTTTTTGATGATTCCACTCTTTATAATTCATTCTACACTTCAATTATAAAAACAAAATACAAAGCGTTTTTATGTCATCAATTGTTAGTTGGCTGTGAAAAGTCCACTAACAATAAATAGTTTTTGTGAGAATTTTTTGGGAATTCTCAAAAAGAAAAGTAAATGAATGAATGAACTTGACAAAAGCGTAAATTGAAAGGCACTCAAGAGTCAATTACGTTTCAACTGTTCACAACTGATTTAATTCACTTCTTCAGATTCTGATCTAGTTTTTACGTGCTCTTTTGATTTATCCAGCGTTGTGCCAAACGCAATTATCTCAAATTGTTCTGGGAAAGAAGATCAAATGGACCGCCTTCCCAAAAATCGGGTACTACATTCATCAGAGTCACAACTAACCACTCTAACGGCTTTTGAAGCGCTGGACCCTCCACTATATCCACAATAAGGTTCGAAAAAACGACCACCGGACTCGTCTACGGTCTCAATAATATAATAAGCAATAAAATGCACCGCTGGCCGTGATAAGGTATGGTGGAAAAAGCGGTCGAGAAGCGGGCTTGTAAAGCTCATACAGCCCTGGAATATATATGGGCCGTAATGCGTCGCATCCGTAATAAAGCCAACAAGAAGGCCCTACTGACTTGCAGGATCCCATGCGCCGAAGACGTATTCCATTTCTGATTTATTGACGAGAATTATTATGTTCGCCTGCTCTTTGCATTGAAGGATAGCAAGACCGGATGGTGGTCGTCGGTTCATACATTTTTATTTGCTGCAGGAAGCGGTCTTCTTAGTTTTGGAAAAAATAATAGCAGGACTGAAAGGGTCGAATATGATTCAAGTCGAGAGGTAGCCAATTATCTGGGTAAAAAAATAGATTAAAACTTTTCACTCATACTACGCAATTACAAATGGAACATAATATTGTTTCTCTTGCAACTGTGCTTTTAAAGAAGTTTTCCATCACCTGATGACAAAGCTGTAGCTCTGTTTCCACAATAACTCCTCGAATGTAATTTATCAGCAGTTATTTGCCTTTGACTTTTCCTGTAACGTAGCTCCAAAAGGAAAGGTCTAATGGGGTCAAATCACAAGATCATGGTGGTTAATCGACCAAAAGATTCAATATTTACGTTGTTCAGAATGTCATCCTTCAGCAGTAATACACTGTATAGCACGACCAAGAATAGATTGAGTGGCTGCTCTTAAAATCCTCACTTACTGAAATGTATCAATAATTATCTGCCTAAGCTTCTCTCTACTATTAATTGGTGTCTCGTACATTAAGCTTTTAAGATGGACCAACTGGTTATAGTTTAAAGGATTGACATCTGGCGAGCTCTGTGAACAAGAATGTGGTCCTCCACTTCCGATCCACCTATTAATATAGCTTCCATTAAGATACCCTTTCGTTAGTCGACTAAAATGGGCATGAGCTCCATCATATTGTAATACTACTTGTTGTCTTGCACGTATAGAAATATCTTCTAATAGACCTGGCAATTCATTATGAAAAAATTGGTGTAAACTTCTCCTGTAAGGCGCTCTTCAAAAAAGAAGGACCCAACTAGTTGATCATCAAATCAAACGTTTATAAAAATTAATCATTGAAAAGTAGATTCTTTTTTGAAATGAGGATTCTCATCAGACCGTCTGTGAGAGTTGTGCATATTCTTCACTCCGTCTCGAGTAAACAGCGACTCATAAGTAAATAACAAAAAAACGTTTTACTAATTGAGATTTGCTTGAATCAATTGTCAATTATTACTGAATGGCGAAACTTGAACAAAATCAAAACTGTAAGTCTTCGTATTCTTCTAGTTTACTTTATCGAAAGAGCTAAATCTATGAAATCTTCCACGATATGGAGTTTATTTTCAGTGCTAAAGAGTTTGGCCATAAAATAAAATGTTAACATCAACAAATATCCAACAACTATTGCTTTCTTGAAGATTCAAGCTGTAGGACATATACCGAAAAAGTCCAAAGTTTTAACAGCAGAAGTAACCAAATTTTTATGTGAAGCTCCAGATGAACAATATCTACTGCCAAATACAATTTTAGTGTTTGGGACCTTTCATGCGTGTCGAAGAGATGATTTAATACGTTTAAAAGACAATGTTGTAGATAATGAGCGCTTTCTTGTCGTGTTTTTAGGAAATGGAAAAACTCATACATCAAGAAGTTTCATCATTACCAATGAAGGATGCACATTTGAGTCCTGCACGTTTTATCGTAAATATGCAGCTCTACGACCTAAAAATATGAGCAGCAGAAGATTATTTGTTGCATATTGTAACGGTAGGTGTTACGCTTAACACGTTGGATGCCATACCATCAGTGGTGTTCCGAAAATTGTTGCAGAATACCTAAAACTAGAAGATCCCAGAAAATATACTGAGCATGCACTAAGGTGTTCTTCGGCAACCATGTTGCGCTGATTTACTTACTTTGAAAAGGCACGGAGCATGGCGTTCTTCCAATGTAGCAGAAGGATATATGGAAGAATCCATACAAAGAAAAATTGAGGTATCACCAAAAACTGTTTAACCCTTCTCACTCGCAAAATACAAGAAGGAGATTCTGCTTCAACAATTGCAGTACTCCAAAAGCACTAAACCTGTGCAATAACATAAATTGCACGATAAACATAACCATTAATAATAATAACAATTCAAACAAAAAACATTATTAGTTGGAGCTATTATTTTTAATAGTTAGTTAGTCAATTTTCTATATTCTTACTCTATATGTTTTTTTAGTCCTATAACTGTTATGAAAATAAAAATGTTTCAAGCTTCTTTCGCATGTCTTTGTTTATGTTTTCGTTTTCAAAGAAGTATAATAAAAAATATCGTTCATTACATGTCCAGAAACAGATTTTTCCGTGCTTGCATGACTTCCTATGTTCGGTTCGACTCTAACTTTTTTTTTTGTAGAAGTAGGCAAAGAAAATTGCTGTACAAAAAAACTAGATGAGATTCCCTTCAAAATGACGCGGTTTCAAAAGTTTTTGGACTAATATTGACTGAGTTATAACCTGTCAAACTTAAATACTTTTTGGATTTTCGTCGTTTTTAACATAATAATGATTACAATTCTTACTATTTTTACAACAAATTGGTTCTTTACTTAATAAGAAATTATTTCAAAAGTTTTATTTGTTAATAATAAAATAAAGATTTTTACAACTTCAGTCAAAAAAGTAAAAAAAATCAGAAAATCTTATTTTTTGCTTTTTTAAATTTATTTATTAACGTTTTTTTTTAAATAAGCCATTTCGATGGGAAATTCAATTCTCTACAAAATGTTTCCTATAAACTATACAGATATTTTGCTTTGTTTTCGTGCTATATTTAAAAAAGTGCATTTTCACCTCTCTTTCAATTTTTTTTTAAATGACCCTTTGAACGATTCATGTAATAAAATGTCTTGAACGTCATAGTTCCTTTTAAAATCCTATAATTAATAGCCCATTTTGTCATTCTTTATTTCTTTTCTGTACATTTTTTGCAATCCAAAATTAATACAATTAATACAGCATAACTATGCACACTGTTGCCGTTATTGAGTCAATCTGATCTTGCAACGTTGCCGGATTTCACCGCAACGTCTTTCCGTTTCCGTCAGCCACGAACATCGCCTTCGCATCTCGGCCGGTAGCAGTTATTTGTAATTAACTTCTGAGAAGCTGCCGCGGCGCCCCCTAACACACCAGCATGTTTAATATTTTAGAGAAATATTCGATATCGGCATAAAAAAATCATCTGCCAGTCCATTTCCTTCGTCGCGCCGGGCGAATCCTCCGAGTCATCCGGAATTAATAAAAAATACGGCCGCGAACAGGTGTAATTTTCAATATTTGTTTAGCGCCGACGAGGTAGACGTCACGCGTGTTAGGCCGCGGCTGCATACGAAATTGTTCTTCACACAAAAAAGCGATAAACGCTCTTTCTGGCCGTAGAAACGAAATGCCCAATTTAAACTCGTCCAGTTTTTTGTGCGGCAAGATGCGGGCTGCCCCTTTACCAATATTTTCGGTTTATTTTCAGAAAAAAGTCCTTTTATGGTCAAGGAACGAACAATTAGAAACCACATGTGTACCCTGTGTTTACAGAAGAACAATATTTAGGTGTGAGGCAGTTGCTCTTGCAAAATAATTAGTAGTTCTTGTACCATCCTCTTGAATTTGTTCCTTCCATTTTGGATTTGGAGTTAAATACAATCAGTTGGTCTTAATGTGAACTTCTCTTCCTTAGAATAATAATTGTACAAATTATCAGTATCTGAAAAATTGAATGCGAATGGTAGTATCCTTCTCCTTCTCTCCATGTTAATAGGCTATTGATTATATCCAAAAAAACAGGGTTAAAAGGAACTATGACGTTCAAGCAATCGTTCAAAGGGTCATTTTAGATGAAAAAAACCGCGGAGTGCTATTAAACTAGAGGGTGGAAATTGGAGATAGGGGTGAAAATGCACCCCTTTCAGTTTTTTAATTGTAGCTCGAAAACGAAGCAAAATTTCGCTATAGTTCATAGGAAAAATTATTTATAGAATTGAAATTTCTCATCGAAAAGGCTTATTAAAAAAATTTTAAAGAAAAATTTTATGCAAAAAATCGTTAATAAACAATTTTATAGAAAAGGAAAAAATAAGTTTTTTTCATTTTTTTTACTTTTTTGACCAAGTTGTGAAAATATTTATTTATTATTAACAAATAAAACTTTTGAAATAATTTTTTATTAAGTAAAGACCCAATTTGTTGTAAAAATAATAATATTATGTTAAAAATGACGAAAATCTAAAAAATATTTTAATAATTTTTAAGTTTAACCGGTTATAACGCAGTCAATATTGGTCCAAAAACTTTTGGAAACTCATAATTTTTAAGGGAATCTCATCTAGTTTTTCTGTACAGCAATTTTCTTTGCCTACTTCCACTAAAAAAAAATAGTCAAAAAAAGTAAAAAAATGAAAAAATCTTTATTTTTTGCTTTTTTTAAATAGTTTGCTTATTAATGATTTTTTGTGTACAATTTTTCTTTTATGTTTTCTAAATAAGCCATTTCGATGAAAAATTCAATTTAAAAATTAAATTAAATTTTTTCCTATGAACTATACCGAAATTTTGCTTCGTTTTCGTGCTATATTTAAATAACTGCAAAAGTGCATTTTTACCCCTATCTTCAATTTCAACCCTCTAATTTAATAGCCCCCTGCGGTTTTTCATTTTTAATGACACTTCGAACAAGTCATGTGATGAAAATCCTTGAACGTCTTCAAGGATTTTCATCACATCCTTCCTTTTTTGCAAAAAATGAGAATTAAAACGTATAAGAGTCAATTTTCATCCAAAAATACTTTACAACCTCTTATTTTAAAGGAAATTTTATCTATCTTTTTTTATGAATCCTAGCCCTATCCCTGTCCCTATCTCCACTAAAAAAACTAGAGGCAAAAAGTAAAAAAAATTAAAAAATCGAATTATTTGCTTTTTTTCAAATTGCTTATGAACGATTTTTTGTATAAAATTTCCCTTTTAAATTTAATAAATAAACCATTTCGACGGGAAATTCAATTCTTTAAATATTTTTTCCGATAAACTATAGGGAAATTTTGCTTCGTTTTCGAGCTACAATTAAAAAACTGAAAGGGGTGCATTTTCACCCCTATCTCCAATTCGCGTCCTCTAATTTAATAGCATTCCGCGTTTTTTTCATTTTTAATGACTCTTCGAACAAGTCATGTGATGAAAATCCTTGAACGTCTTATTTCCTTCCTTTTCTGCAAAAAATAAGAATTAAAACGTATAAGGTTAAACGCGACGAAAATCGAAAAATTGATTCAAACGAGCGGCCATATATCAGTCAATTTTCATGCAAAAATACTCTACAACCTCATTTTAAAGGAAATTTTTTCTACTTTTTTTATGAAGCAATGCCTATCCCTATCTTCACTAAAAAAAAACTAGAGGCAAAAAAGTAAAAATAAATTAAAAAATTGAATTTTTTGCTTTTTTTCAAATTGTTTAAGAACGATTTTTTGTAGAAAATTTCCCTTTTAAATTTTTTAAATAAGCCATTTCGACGGGAAATTCAATTATCTAAATAATTTTTCCTATGAACTGCACCGAAATTTTGCTTCGTTTTCGAGCTACAATTAAAAAACTGAAAGGGGTGCATTTTCACCCCTATCTCCAATTTCTACCCTCTAATTTAATAGCATTCCGCAGTTTTTTCATCTAAAATGACCATTTGAACGATTCATGTAACAAAATATCTTGAACGTCATAGTTCCTTTTAAAATTCTATAATCAATAGCCTATAATTAATGTGAAGCAATATAAAAGAATTTGCGTTGAAAACCATTTGGGATATTTTCATCCCAAATTTCGATAATTCTTTAACACCCATCACGGGTTAATGATGAGGCTCCGGGTTATATTTTTCTACTTTTTGTTTTTAAATTACCGTAAGCTCTATTTAATGCAAAAAGAGCGAATTCCCGAGCGGCTTTTACCTGACCTTGGGATAATTTATTTATAAGGCTGTTTTGCACATCCTACTTTATTAGTTGAAAACAGCACCTTAATTTCAACATTTCGAAAATTTTCTCTCTCGATACGTGTCTTTGGATCAATTAGAAGCTATATCTACGACACTAACTTCTAAAATTAACTTTTAGGAAGTTAACAGTTATTTGCAAAAAACGAACGAAATTAATTAAGAAATACTTGGAGCAACATAAATTTCATCAACATAAATAGCTTTTTGTAATAATAATATCGCGCAACAATCACGTATAATTACAAAATGAGCAGGAAAATAATTTCCTAGGTTGCTTCGATTTTTAAACCGAAGGGGTGATCTTTTTGTCATAGAATGCCCTAGATGTATGAATACTTTTTAGCCAAATAGTCCAGTCCAATTAGAGTTTGAACGTAAAAAAAATATTATTGCAGATATTTTATTATTTTTATTGCACTTTATTACGGTGTGAATGAAAATATCAAAAAATTTACTAAATTAACAAAATTACATGCTTTTTCAATGTTTTATAGGTTCTAATTGATCCAAAGAAACATATCGAAAAAGAAATATTTCAAATGCGTTATAATAAATTGTTTTAGGATCAGGCAAAAGCCGCTCGGGAATTTGCTCTTTTTGCATATGACTTTAAGTACCTTAAATTGCAGGTAATTTAACTGCCTACAACATAAAATAACTAATTTTCCGATAGGTGGTCTAGATTCTCATGGGCAGTAACAAAAATGAAAAAACACGTTATTTTGCAATTTTCCGACTCCTTACAAGTTAGTTTTTTGTTATTATCATTCTACATACCTATCATCGTTATAAAGTGCAATAAAATTAGTGCTGGCAAAAACCGGAAAAAAGTGTAACCGGTTAACCGGGTTCCGTAAAAACCGATTTCAGATAAAACCGGTTATTCGAATAATGGCTAAAACCGGATATCTGAAAATCGGTGCTTTGTAAAACTGACGAGATATACGATGTTATTCACATATTCACATATTTTAAATTTTAAAGTTAAAATGTTAAAACAGTTAAAACAGTTGCTCTTGTTACTGTGATTCTTCAATTTATTATTTATATAAATGAATTTGGTAGTTTGGTGTATGTGGGTGTGGGTGACTGTTTTTTTTATCAGTCCGTGTCTGTGCCCCAGGATAAAATATAAAAATAAATTGTATTTCACTTAATAGTTCAACCCTTCTAATATGTATGTACTATGTAGCCTGTGTCAATAACTACATAACACTAACACTATATTATGGTATAAGTAGTTATTGGCTATAAAGAAAGAATTTGTTCGGATGTTTGAATAGATTATGGAATAATCAGTTATTTCATTAATCGGATATTTGAATAATCGAATAACCGGTTTTCGGGTTTCGTAAAAATTCGAATTATCCGAAACCGGTTAACCGACTATCCAAAAAACCGATTTCAGTTGCCAGCACTAAATAAAATATCTATAAACAATTTTTTAAGTTTTCAAGATTTTTGTTCCAATTTGACTGGACTAGGTATAGCTTCCACCATTTCTCGTCTTTATATTGAAATCACGATATTCAATGTTGGCTGATTGTTCGAAAGTGAAAAACTAGTTTATTCTACATGCAGTGCCTGATTTACCTATAGGCTGGTGTAGGCTACAGCCTACAGGCCCCTACCAACTAGGGGCCCCCACCATGTTAACAATTTTTTTTATAAAAACTAATTATTTTTAAGATTTTTTTATAGACCTTCCCATCATGAACAAGACACTACAGATATTATCGTAGAATTTGCTACAATAAAAGCTAGAAAAGTCAAAAATCAATAAAGTTTTTAAGTATTTATACTATGATATCTTAATAGTAGCATGAAGATTGCACGTTATTCTTTATTATAAGTTTTTTAAATTTATTTATCTTGTGGGTAGCAAAATTAAAGCTTTTTTGAACCTTGCGTCCCTCTAGAAAACTGGTTTTAAAATAACGTGTTTATATTAATAGTGTTTTTTTTTATTTTACCGGTAATATATTTTTTAAGCCAATTACGACTCCTACAATTTACTATTTAAAACAATTTTTTTTTGTTTTACCTCAAGGGTAAGGGGCTTTTAATTCTTCATTTCTAGTTATACATCTTATGTCCCTATGGAAAGTGGGTTAAAATTTAGTTTTATTTAATTTAATTTTTTTTTGTAGGGGGGCCTACCAAAGAGATATTTTTTTTCTAGAATAGGTCCCCACCAATTTTCAGCCTACAGCTATGTACTCTCCAAATTTGGTTTAGTGCAACTCTCTCGGCTTCGAGAATACAATACCTTTGTATGTTTTCAGCCACTAAAATTGAATAATTCCAAATATTTCGAATTTTCTCCCCCAAGAACGACGACGCTCTGTAAAGCTCGATAAACAGTTTCAATACGTCTGCTTTAGACGTTTTGCCATTTTTAGATATCAAATTTTGAATTTCATCTTATTGAATTTCTTTATCAAACAACAATTTCGACAAAAGTTCACGTGGACTAAGCAATTTATATTAACGGGCAGCAGTAACAAATCAGCATGACTGGCATGGCTTTCTTTAAATTTTGATTTCAAAGATTCCGATGTGAAAATTTCTTACCGAATACACGTGCCTAAATATTTTCTTGTTTGCGAATATTTTTGGAAAATTATCCCTTGTCTTCGACATGGAATAAATAAAAAAAATCCGGATGTAATTTAAGCACTACTGACTGATATTATAAGTACCTAAGAAAAACTTTAAGATTTTTTTTTTGCTATCTCAGATATGTATATCTATCAAGGACACTATATTGTCTCTCGGAAATACAAATTAAACTTTTTTAACACCCTGCAAATTTGTCGTTCTTTTGGATTCCTTTCCTTTTTTCTGATTATCATGATATACAGGGTGGTCACTTTTAAGGTGTACATCATCAGTATTTCCTGAGGTAGAAGATATACAGGGTTGATTCAATTAAATACTAGAAAGTTAGCTACATACTTTCATGCCGTTTCGGATTATAAAAAGAAATTGGAGAATTTGCACTATTCCTGAAACATTCTGAAAATACTGAAAATTTGGATTTTCTTCTTACTTTTATATCTTTTTTATTACTGAAGGAAGAGGAAGATGAAAATCGGTACTATAGTTCTTTTAGAATTTAAAACGTGCCTCCTAGATCTTCATGTTTTCATAACCAATTTGTGGATGCCACATTGGATTTTTGTACCATTAGATGAAGAATTAAAATTTCTACCTCAACGATGTATAATACTTGGGTGAGGAGATTTCATGTAAGTGTCAAACAATATCAATTTTTATGATTTATTTCATTTAATCGTAATTGCCACGACAAAACAAATGAAAAATTTGACAAATCTTTTTAAATACTGCTGTAAGTAAATGTTAAATGCCTTTATTTATTTACAGTAGCATTAATATGCAATAAATATAATAAATCATACAATATCTAACATAAAACATTATATATTTTATTAATTCTATTACAGAACCAGTTATATACGAACCGGTGTAATTTATAGTAGTATCTAACATTTATCTTAAAACTTCCAATCTTTTATTATAGGTAGTTTGTGGAGTGACTAAAAAATTTTTGCAAATAAGTATGACTTACACTTAATAACTACACATTTTTAAACATTAAGTATATATTTGTTCCTCACCTTTATCTTGAGGAAATCTAAATTCAAAAATAAGTTTTTATCTAATTTGTCATTAATGCATGTTAATAATAATTACTTTGAAAATTAAACAAATGTAGCACAAAGGAAATTAATAATAAGAAAACACCAAATAAATTTAAAGAAAAAACAATACAACCAACGCGATATAAAATTACATTATACATTTATTAACACGTAATAGATATGACAAAGCACGCATGCTAAGCTTCCAAACGTCCCAAGTCACGTGACATGAGACTAGTTTCATCTCATTTTACATCTTGGCTCCTTACCTTATCCTTTTGCGCCCCCGTAGCTCGGCCGCTAGGGGGCGCAATATGCATACCAAAACATAAAGTTGAATTTTTCTCAGAAATAGCTCCTATTCAGGTATATTAAATAGTACAAATATGGGTAGCCGGATTCATTGCGTGTAACTTTTGTTATTGTAGTATAACATACCCAGGGTTCGATAAAAAATAAGTAAACGTATTTGTGGCCAAAAATAT
Organism: Anoplophora glabripennis; assembly: GCF_000390285.2. Classification (NCBI taxonomy): domain Eukaryota; kingdom Metazoa; phylum Arthropoda; class Insecta; order Coleoptera; family Cerambycidae; genus Anoplophora; species Anoplophora glabripennis. Next base: position 131,068 of record NW_019416484.1, read on the forward strand.
GTGTGATCGTCATAAGGACTACCTACGTTGTGTGTATCCATTTTTAATTGACCGGAAGGCACTGACTACTAACTTTGTAGAGGAGATGTATGGTTTAATTATATAAAACAAAAGCAGAGTAAATACACCTAACCTTTATTTACATACAATTCAAATTAAACATGTGACAAATAGAAAGAACAACAAAAACATTAACAACTATTTAACATAAAATGAGAGTGCCAGGCTCACCTAGAGCTCCTGCGGGGAAAGAGCATGGCAGAGAAACCCACGATCGTTGCTCTTACCACCCAAATATAAATACAAAACAACCGCTAACCAAAGGCATAAATTAAGAACCTTTGCTAATGATAAATAAGACCTGTCTCATTTAATGTGTCACTAAATGTCATCTGTTACCTCATATTAGTCATACACACTTCCAAGTAAAACTGAAGAGGTTTGGTGTTAGTTAGCCGGCAGAGCCGGAAGGTACTGGAGTCCCATACGGGAGGCAATCCAGCTATAGTTGAGATTTCGGAAGATCCTTCATAACACTGGAGTCCCATACGGGAGGCAATCGAGCTTAATCCAGATTCGTTCCGCACGGGCGAAAATGTTAGTAAATTCAACAAGGCTCGTATAGACGTATGACATAAAGTGAGCACAAGAAATCAAAGAACAACCTAATCATGATAAAACAAGTTAAATGTGAAACAAAGAGGTCGTTAATGCAATATCTGGGCAGTCACGACAATATACATATTTTAACATGTAATAAATAATGAGCAATCTTTAATAATAATTGTAACAATTTTATCTTAGAAAAATATACGCCCCTGAGCGTAAGACAATGAAGGCTAAACATATACAGAATTATTATCATGAAACATCTATATTTTACGAACAACGTAATCATGACAAAAACAAGTTAGATGTGAAACAAAGGAGTCATTATTGTAATGTCTGGGCGCCCACACAATATATATATTTTAACATGAAATAAATAATGAGCAATCGTTAATAATAATTATAACAATTTTACCTTAGAAAAATATATGCCCTTGAGCATAAAGCAATGGAAGCTAAACATACAAAGAATTATTATCATGAAACATCTATAACCATCACAATCATAAGATTACATAGAACAATTAACAACAAAGTACTTAAAGAATATTACCTGCTAACTAATACCGGTTAAACACTTAATTTTACACTACTTTGTCACACTGCCCGCCGATCGTCTTGCTACCTATCTGCACACTGTTCTCACTTCAACTACTTATCTTCGACTATCTAGGCTTCCGTCGAGAATTTCCTACCTAAGCGTTAGTTTTTGCGCTTTCTTCTATCGACCGTTAATATTACTTTTTCATTGTTATACAACACCTATGTAACAGGTGACGTGGAAGTTGATAAGATAAGTACGGTTTTGCACATTATTGATATTTTGTTCTATCTCTCGACAGAAAGAGTGGGGGAAACACCTAATGTCTGATCAGAAAAATGCATTTTTTTAAGTATTGGCTCATCAAAAGCCCATAGTGTTATACCTCGTTGGGAAGGTCTTTTCATGCTTTATCTCGTAGTGAATGCGTAATGTCAACATGGAAACCTATAGATGGCGTTATTTTGTTATTTCAAAAGAATGCCGTTTTATGGATTTTTTTAGAAATTTCAAACTTATATTATATTCATTAATTTTTACTGTGCTGAATTCATTTATGTAAAGAAAACTATAGCAATGCGTTCAAAACGGCATTCTTTTGAAATAATAATATAGGTTTCCATATCGAGGTAAATGAGATTACGCATTTACCCCGAGATAAAGCATGAAAAACCTTTCGAACGAGGTATAACACTATGGGTTTTTAATGAGCCAATCCTTAAAAAATGCATTTTTCTGATCAGAAATTAGGGGCTTTCCCCCACCCTTTCTGTCGAGAGATATAATCAAATGTCAATAACAAAAGTTATGCGCAATTAATCCGGCTATCCATATTTGTATTACCTATTTAATATGCCTGAATAGGAAACATTTCTGAGAAAAATTCAAGTCTATGTTTTGGTATGTAGATTGTATCCCCTACCGGCCGAGCTATGAACTTGAAAACTATTTCCAGCGATTTCTCTTGGTCGATTTATTTGGTAAAATATTTTTCCTGAAGCTCTAGGGCCTATACTTTACCTAATATCGTACCTCGTCGACCTTAGTGGGACACCTGTACATTTCAATCTATGAGTGGCACATTAGTAATAACTCTCTGGTATTTTACTTTCACAACGAGAAACACGATACTGCATTATTTTAAGGTTTTTAATTTGTAGATTTAATAATACATAAACACCTGTCGACACCTCAACAAATACTTCGCATTTGTTTTTTAAGAAATGCCAAATGTCGATATAAAGGCCTAAACAATTGAGGCAGCTTGTCAAAATTGCTGTAATGTGCTGCCACCGGTGGACATTCACTGCAACAGGGCGATGGAACACACTAGAAGTAGCACAGGTGCTGCGATTTAGTAGATAAGATTTTTGTTTCTTCAGTTATCGTATTTCTGGAGTAGAATGGTGGAAATTAGCATTGTAATCATAGTGGTATTATTAAATCATAAAAGAGATTACTTTTGAGGTCAGTCTGAGACGCGGACCCGCCCCATGGGACCAGCAGAGACAGACGCGTGCCGCGCTAGTACGCCAACTGCTCTAAAAACTAAAAAGAGAAAGGATGCGAGTCGACAAGTGAACGTTCCACCTGCCCTACGCGCCTCTCGCTCCAGCCCGCTGCGATCCGCTCGGCCGCTCTCGCTTTCCACGGCCGCCTAGCGAAACGCAAATTCCGAATCCTCGGCAGGGTCCCGTTAGGAGCCACTCGACCAAGTTGAACAACCCCCGATCGGAGTTTTTTGCTCCTCTTCCGGGGTTATTATTTTCCGAAATAGACGGCCGGCTTAATAGCATTACGGTAGTTTTTTGGGACCCGCAGATGGCCCTTAATTAAAATCCGTGAGTCACGTGACGGGGACGAGAGTGTGCGAAGAAAAAGGGACAGTTAATTGAAGGGTTATCTGCCATCTAAGTGGCAATAGCAGCAATCTGTCGGGCGGTTTGTTAACCCTTTCGGTTTGGCCTTTTTTTTCGAGATTCGCTCAAGATATCTGGCAGACGTTGCGTGCATGGCGTATTGTGACGTCTGAACAGTGCTTTAGGGAGTAACATTTGCACCTAATGCAGTTTTACTTTATTCTAAAGATACTGAACTAAATCAAATAGAATAAAAATCCTGTAAAATAAAGTCAATCTTCTTTGTATATATCTTTTCGAAGTCAGTTCAATATGTATAAAAACGCCTAGCAATAAAATTTAATGAGCTCATAGGCGTCCCTAAAAAAGTTTTCTGCTATAGGTAAAAAATTATAATAATATGAATACAGGGTGTAACTAAATAAGTGTAAAACATTTAAGGGGGTGATTCCTCATCGAAAAAAAGATAGGATATTTCATATAAAGAAACTTCATTGAAGCATCCCTTGTTAAGATACAGCCCCTTAAAGGGGGTACATAAAATTTGTTTAACAATTTTTTTCACAAGCACTAAACAAGTTACAATATTGAAATTAACCTGACATTTTCTACTACCAAAAAGACACTTAGCCAGTAATTTATTTGGTTTACCCCATGGTTGTAAGGGGTGGAAAACGCAACCCCTAAAATTTATTTCCAACGTAATTTTTTGTCTTATTATTTTTTTACCATTTAAAAATTTATTTCCGATAGCCTGTTTCATTCTAAAAAAAAATGTCTCTTGAATTTTTTGCCCAAATTAAACCAGTTCGCAGCAAAAAATTATTTTACGAACAAGATACATATCGCCATAAAACGAAAATACGAAACTAATTTATCTAGTAGGCCGCCATTAGCGATACTGACAATTAAATTGGAATCAAGCTGTCAGTTTGTAAATTTTTGAAATTGAAGTAATACTAATTGTGTATTGTTCTGTTCTTAATTTGTTACTTTAATAATTCACTTGTTATTAAAATGGCATACACAAATGAGGAAATGGCTGATATGCATTACGTTTACGGTCTGTCGCAGGGGAATGGGTTAGAAGCTTCTACAAGATATGCTGAAATGTATCCTCAACGGCAGCATCCTTCACATAGAATATTTGTCTGACTTCATCAACGATTACGTGAATATGGTTCATTCAACAAAAGAACGCAGGATTGTGGTCGCCATCGAGAAGTAAGAACACCACAGCTTGAGGCAGCAGTACTTAATTTGATAGAAGAACAACCTACTACCAGTACTAGAAAGATTGCTTTCCAGCTAAATGTTGATCATATGACGGTATTTCGAATTTTAAAGGAACATCTCTTATACCCTTACCATCTGCAACGAGTACAGGCACTGTTACCGCGAGACTTTCCGAACCGTCTTGAATTTTGCAATTGGATGCTGGAAATGATTAGAAGAAATCGTGACTTTCTGAAGACGATCGAATTCACAGACGAATGTAGTTTTTCTCGGGACAAGATTATTAATTTTCATAATTACCACATATGGGCTGATGAAAACCCTCACGCTATTGTCGAAACTAACCATCAAGAACAGTTTTCTCTTAACGTGTGGGTCGGAGTTATTGGGGATTATTTAATTGGGCCTCATTTTCTACCTCCTCGATTAAATGGTGAGGCATACGTTCAATTTTTAAGAGAAGTGCATCCCGTACTGCTGGAGGAAGTTCCTTTGGGCGTCAGAAGGGATATGGTTTTTATGCATGATGGGGCTCCCGCCCATTTTAGTCAAGTAGCACGTCAGCATTTAACTGAAACATATGCAAATCAGTGGATAGGTCGAGGAGGACCACAGAATTGGCCCGCTCGATCCCCGGATCTCAATCCTCTGGATTTGTCTACTTGGGGCCATTTGCAGCATTTGGTTTATCGTACTCCTGTTCGCGATGTAGAGGACTTAAGAAACCGCATTATCGATGCGTGCAGGGTAATTAGAGAGACTCCAGGAATATTTGAGCGAATACGTGGCTCAATGCGCCGACGTCTAGACGCATGCGTAATGTCTGAAGGTAGACATATTGAACATTTACTATGATTTCTACATGTTGTATGTTTTGTTATTATTAAATTAGTTTTGATTATTCCCCTTTAATCATTTAATGCAGGTAGTAACTACAAAATAACAGTAAATCCAGTCCGCATTTATGACGATGTATCTCTGTAGTTGTTCGTAAAATAATTTTTTACTGCGAACTGGTTTAATTTGGGCAAAAAATTCAAGAGACATTTTTTTTTAGAATGAAACAGGCTATCGGAAATAATTTTTTAAATGGTAAAAAAATAATAAGACAAAAAATTACGTTGGAAATAAATTTTAGGGGTTGCGTTTTCCACCCCTTACTACCATGGGGTAAACCAAATAAATTACTGGCTAAGTGTCTTTTTGGTAGTAGAAAATGTCAGGTTAATTTCAATATTGTAACTTGTTTAGTGCTTGTGAAAAAAATTGTTAAACAAATTTTATGTACCCCCTTTAAGGGGCTGTATCTTAACAAGGGATGCTCCAATGAAGTTTCTTTATATGAAAGATCCTATCTTTTTTTCGATGAGGAATCACCCCCTTAAATGTTTTACACTTATTTAGTTACACCCTGTATAATGTGTAGAAAATTTCTATTATATGTTCATTTTAATTATTTATGTCCTCAAACAATTTTACTATATTGATGCTAAATTGCGTTTTGTTCCGTTTCAAAAGGTCTCCAAAATGCCATGGTGTAATATTTAATATTAGTAAATAAAATATCCCTTTTATCTTTGCCTTTTTCAATTGTAATATAAATGATTAATAGAAGGTGCCTATAATAGATTGAAATTACCTGAATCACACCAAATTCTGCATTGCTGCACTGCACTGCTAGGCAATTTGTTAGCCACTTGTCAATAGCTGAGACTTATTGCCCAGTCGCCCAGTTTGGCTAACTGTATATGCCGTTTGCCTACGTGCGCATTCCTCAACTGGACGTATACATTTCTATAACCCCCACGTTTAGTTCGACCAGACCTGTATATGGGTATGGCTAAATAAATATGGGAACAAGTTTTTCAAATATTTCAAAGACGAGTTGCTTCGTCAGCAACCGAACTTGGCACATACTGCCAACCTCTTGGTTCTTCAATTGAGATCGGAAAGACTATACCTATGTAAAAGATCTAACTTCGTAGACAAGATTTCTAATTGTTGACATTGCAGGAAACAACTACTACTAATATTGAATTATACCAGTAATATCTATTTATTAGTTACTTACATAGTCGAAATGATATATAAATAGTTTTGTCAGTCAGAGAGTAATAACATATGGAATCCCGCAAGGGACAGTTTCGGGGCTACTTCTCTTTATAACTTGTATTAATGATTTATTCGCTAAAGTACTTCAGCACCGTTATATCATTTGCAGGCGATACGGTTTTGTCTGAAGAGAGAGAGCACGGTGATGAAACTAAATAAATTTCATTTGCTAATAATACAAAAGAGTCACACACAAATAAAAAAAGAGATTGATAAAAGAAATAAGTACATGTATATATATTTTTTAAAACAAGCTCTTAGTGACGTCATTCTTCTCAGCAAACCCTTTCATTTGATACCCATATCATGGGGGTGCATAAAAAAATAACTGGTCCGCCATCTTTGGGAGGCCACCATATTGGATTTAGAATGACATAACTTGTCATCCAAACTAAACGTGTATGCAAAATTTCAGCTCAATCGGTTGGGGGTAACTGTTTTAAAATTCTAAAAATATAAGAATTTCAATTGTTTTGGAAATTCTAATTAAATTCAATTTACATTTTTGTTGCAAAAATTCTAGATATAAATACTTTTCGAGATATAGATAATGTGTTTGAAAAGCTTAAACACCCTGTAACTCGCAAAAAAATACATAACATAACATACATAATATTTCCAAATATACACGGTGTATCCTAAGTCTATGTTATTTATTATATTATAAATTAAGGGGGTGATTACTTGAGTCATTTTTGTTCCAAAAGGCTTAATAAACCACATTAGCTAAAATGTCATCAAGTCAGACAATTTTCCGTAAAAAGAAACCAAATATTTTCCACAAACAAACACCCTACGCTATTCTCTGGCCATAAATATTTAGTTTACAAGTCTGAACAGTATCTTCGTCTGTCTTAAAATTGGATAAAATCTACGTGTAGACGTGTTTTTTGAATTGATTCGGCCTTGGTACTCACAGATGTACGAAGCAGATCCTTGAAAATTATAATATTCACATTTCTATTAATTATTTCGCCATTTGTTGCTAATAATATTCTGGCGAATGTGAAATTATTACTTACAACTGGTTAATTTGGTTATATTCGTTTCAACAGATGTACCTACACTGTGTTATTAAGTATACAATGTAACGTTATTAGTTAATAAATAATCTACTGTAAGAGTATAGAACAGATATTATGGGGTTTACATAATTTCCAGATGGATTGTCTGTGGTATCTTCAATTGCTCTATTTATTTGATAGCATATTTCTGCCACAATGAAAAAAAATTAAATAAATAAGCAACTGCTTGTGGCAAAATAATCAATGAAAAGGTTATTTTAACAGATCCAAATTAGAGGAAATGAAGAGAAACAATGAAACGCAACCACCCCTTCCAGTAATGATTTACGTTTCATTAAGTTAGGAATATTTGAGGTACCTATATAAGTTGTAAATATTAACTGTATTTAAATTCGTGGAACTCATAGCTATTATTCAAAATAATTAATAATCCTATTAGCACGTAGTTTGGGGATAAATATTATATTTTCATTCATAAGTTATTACTATTATTTGTTAATATTTATTGGCAATTATTCGTATCTTATATACTTGCTTTTGAGCTTTTTGTTCTGCTTATTTAAAATATTTGTTTCAATGTATGTGTGACATACTCGCTGTTGTTTTTATTTCAACTCTGTGGCTAGGTTGTCTTTTATGACGCTGGCTGATACCGAACTACAGCTGATTCCTATAGAGTTGTCAAGTACCTACCTATAGTTGGACTCGGGGACCTGCAGCCATTTATTTAAAGAAGTTTTACTGTATACATAGTTAGTTTTATTTATGTAAATAGGTATAATTAGGTATAATCGTATGCCATTGTATGTCAAAGGTATAATTCATATTTTTATCAATTTTGAAGCATTGTTTCCTTATTAATAAAGTCCATATTCGTTTGTCATCGTGATAGATAGTCGACAAGTGGCTAGTTTTGTTTGTTAAGAGTGAGTAATATTATTATTACTCATCTCATCTTAAATCACCTCTTTCTTGAGTAATATCGGTAAAAAATATTTACGTGGGCGACCGCGTTTGGCAACGTTGCCAGATTATTTTTAAGTACTATAATTTATGGAAATAATTTATTTAATTAACAATACACGTCATCGCAGACAATATTTAGGTTACGTCGTGGCATTGTTTTATTTTTATTTTCTCCATTAGGGTTTTTTTTTGGGGGGACCATACATTAGAATATTTCCTGGAAGCTTGATTCCTTTTGTTTGTGGAGCTGGATTTCTATGGAACTGAATTTGTTGACGTTCGTGTACATGTTCAAATGTCTCCTGTGACAGTCCCAACCAGGCATATTACGTAATTGGTACTACCACGTACATCATCCATATCATTCGTCATCTAGGTGGCATCGTTGGAGATTTTGGTGCAGTTTTCGTGGAAGATCCTACCAGCTACATTTCTCGAATAGTCAAGGATATTACGCAAGTTTATGAAACAATAATAATTTCATTTTTTTTATGTCTTGCATAAAATTTGAAATTGAAACTATATTCGGTGTATTATTTGGTTCTGCTTAGTATTATTTATTATTTGCTTAGCTTTACCGGCTTAGATCAGATTGTTTACATATATGCACTTTTGTTAATACTATTTATTAATTGGCTATATTGGCATGTTTTTATTGTTGTCTTTTTAATATTTTCTATTTATTTTCATTTAATTAATTTGACTAGTTGACAGCATTTTGTATTACACTTGAGGAAATTAGGGTATTTACCTGTTTATTTAAGGTATACACTTGCTTATGTGTATTGATGCGCATGCGCTTGAGCTCAAGCGACGTCATTTCGAAGCCTACTGCCTATCTTTTGCATTTTGCTCAATTTTCAGAAAATCTATAAAGCATTTTATCCACGTAAGAATGTTTAAGCGCGTGAACGTAGCTCGAGCGTTTAATATTCTTAAGTGGATAAAAGGCAATTAAAACACGAATGCAATACAACGTTTTATCCATAATCACATCACATTCATATTTGTGGAGTCAGAATTATTGGAATTAATAAAAAAATATTCGCAGAAGTAATTGTGTTCCTGTAGCTATTTTTGAAGAAGCTCAAGAAGTAATTTTCCATTTATTGCCAGCGAAATTCAGGGAACATTACGGAAAAGTGTTCATCGAAATTTAACGAATGCAGAGAAAAACGGAGAATAATGACAATAAATGTAGAAGTCATGATATCGTATTTTTTAAATTTGTAGAAAAAATATGAAATTTCATGTATGTGGTCGAAGTATTCGATGTTGAAGGCTACTATAAAGGTTTACAAAAATGTAGATATTGGAAAATATAACAAGATTACCGGTTATTTGAAGAGTGAAACGAGAGGATACAAAGCAGAAAAAACTGCAGTATTGGAAAGAGCACATATTGAAGAATTTTTGACTGGGGATTTCGATAAAGAATAGTTAATGATTAAGGTAATATCTCTTTAGTTTTTACATGCTGTTAGGTATATAGTGAACTTTGAATTATTTTAGGATGCGGGTTTCTGGTGCCTGCCCATGCTGCGAATTGACAAATTTTAAATTTAGTGATGTACAGGACGTTGGCAGTTATCTACTTGCTTCAATACCTGACACCAAGACGGGCATTTCAAGAAAATTTACAATTATAGATTTAAGGATTTTGCGTGAAACCTGTTGAAATATGCAGAAAATATATTTCTCTGCGCCCAATTCGCCTAACACAAGACAGATTCTTTTAAATATATACCAATCAAAAATGTGCTTATCAGCCTGTTGGAATTAACACATTGGTGAAGGTACCCACAATAGTTGCTTCATTCCTGAATATCGCAAATCCAGAAGCATACACTGACCGTTGTATGAGGCGCACTTCAACAACTTTATTGGCCAATAAAGGTGCCGATCTTACAACTATCAAACGGCATGGTGGATGGAAGAGCTCCTCTGTAGCAGAAAGTTATGTTGAGGAGTCTGTATCTAACAAACTTGATATTGCAAGGAAAATCCAATTTAAATAATTTAAATTTGGTTTATTACGGGTTTATTATTTTTTCATTATTCCACTAGTGAAATAAAGTTACTTTATTCCACTACTGGATAAAGTATCACTTTAGACGGTTCGTATGTGTGGATAAAAGTCCGATTAAGGTTATTGTGGATAAACTCAATTATTAAAAATATTATTTTATTTATTGTCGACCTCTTTTTGAGGTATTTTAGGAAACTGATAGTCAATAGTTAGGGTATATATTCGGTTATAGAAAATTTGTCTGGCGCCCTATTAACATCTAGAGCCACTCCCTCCTCCTTTGAGTTAGCCAAACCCGATGTCAGTATGTAATGACACTGACCAATAACTTTGTGTATGACCGAGGTATCCATAACCTAATAGTAATACAAGTTGTAGGTTACAAATGTATAAGAGAAAGTTTTTATTTAATGTTCTATTACTCCTAAAATGTATGATACTTTACCCTGAAACGGCCTGTCGGTATCAGTTATTCCAGATTTGGCTTTTTTATTCAGCTTTAATTAATCACAGCTGCTACCGCGTACCTTTTCTACCAGTTCACCTACTTAGATATGCATCTGAGGATGGTAAAATCTGCCAGTGTCAATTACAAGTTAGCGGCTACATACAGCTCCGGGTATCCTTATTAAACCTTGTCGCGGGCTAAATAGATGTTAAGTAATTCTCCTCCAAAGACATCCTATACGGCTTAAGATCCTTGTAAGATAGGCTTATCGGAATTTATTAAAAAATACTTTGTTTTAATAACTTTTTCGAGGCAATCTGTCATCTGATGTGGCATAATAACCGCTAACGGTAAAAGGAACAAGGATTCGGAACCGGACCGCAGGTGAAAAAAACGTCGGTCACCGTGAGACTCCAGATTTCAGTCGAAAAAGGTCCGTAGCAGTAATTAAAAAGTTGTTAGGAAAAAAATGCCGCTTACCCAGGGAAAAATCTCATTGACCGGCGTCCATTCATGTCGTCTCATGAATGGAATTTCGTGCGGTCATTATTCATCAAAAATTACATCTTTCTGGTCGGGATTCTGCATCTGCATCCTTGAAGCGTAATTAATCATGTCTGAAACCCGTAACAAGGAATGTACTTGTTTTTGAATGAAATTATAACACCCACGATTAAAATACTCCACATCGTGAAGCTGATTGTTGAGGTCGTTGTAGTTGCAACTTTTTTAATAACGTTTAAGATATTTTTGGAATAAACAGTTTATAGCTTTGAAATACGAGGTCTGTTCAGAAAATAACCGAACCTTATTTTTTTAAACCTGCTTATTATGAGACAGTTCCGAATATGAGACACCGGGCTTTCTCGCAAATTAGGCCATTTTTTATAAAGAGCGCCACTGTTCTATATTACCGGCAGTTCACTTTCTATCGTATGTTAACAGATGCCGTGTCGCGCGGGAAAGCAGTTGGCTGTGCGTCAAGTTTCTGTGTGCCTGTCGCCAAAGTACTTGCAGTGCTTGTCGTAAAGGTATGTAGAAAACAGAAAATTACTAACAAGACAGTGTTGTTTATCATTAACATAAAGCTAACATGACGTAGTATCTATTTAACTATTTTTTCAACTATCCTAAAATTGAATAAAATTTCTTAATATCATATCAACTAACTCTTGTCCCGTAAACTCTTCCATTTTTTTCGCTTAGAACTATTAAATTGGCAATCGGGTTGACAATACTTTGACATAAGAATACCTTGATAATTTTGTTTAAATTACTATGAAATTGACCAAAGAGGGATTAATTCAAGAGCGATTTTCTCAGAAACCGTTAAAGATAACGATTTGAAACAAGAGTACCTATTTAACGTAAAACAGTTCGGAAAAACGGAATTTGCTGTCCAATTTGTTGAAAAGTCAAAGATGAAAAAGTTACACATGCAAAGTACCAAATTTATCACAACGCGATTGAGAGATATTGCAAAAAAATGATTTCCATACCTCCCTCTTCAATGGGAGGAAGCCCTTAGGAAGCATTTCCGGACCCATGTTTATATGAACTTTTTTACTTAGTTTTGATCATATAATCGGCCTGTTTAGGGTTGGCAGCTAATTATGAAACACCCTGTATATGAGCGAAACAAAGGTTTTTCGTTAGATCTTCAATACTAAACTCGCAATCGAAAAACAAAGAAAGCCAAGGTAAAGTGCTGCAAAAGGAAAAGTAATTGGGAAAAGGCCTGTGAAAAGGAAAGTTTTTACTGAATCATCAACGTCCAGTGAAGATGATGACACTGTTTAGCACACCACGGATTTTTCTTCAGAAGACGAGGAAGACGATGCAGTTTCCATATTGCGCCGGTTTGTATTCCGAAGATACACGAGGTGAAAAGTGGGAGAAGTGCCAGGCCTGTTTCAAATGGGCACATCTAGAATGTGGAGAAATAAAATCAAAAAAGTTTATTTGTTTGTTGTTAAGGTTGGAAACCTAAACTTTTTTTAATTTTGTTCACAGAATTACCCATTCGTTGTTTTAAGAGAAAATGTTACTTTGTTTAAAGAAAAACATGTTTTTTGTTTTTGAGAAAGCCATACCTAAACATGTTTTATGTTCTGTTTATTCAATAACAATATGTTTGAGCAAACAATAGGTCATTTTCAGATTTATTCCCTAATTTGAGATAGTCTCATATTGAAAACCCATATTGTCTCAAATTGGGAACCCCTTTTTCGATTTTCACTAAATTAATTTTCATTAGAATCGCTATGTTGATTTAAAAAAAATATTTACAATTGGTAACGTATTAGTTAATGTTTAATGAATCATGTAAAAAAATATTATTTTTAAAAACAATAGATTGTTTTTTTAATGGTCCGAGCTTCTACCACCATACCATATCAAAGAAATATGGTGACTTTAAAAGAACACGTCGCTAAGCCCTGAAAAAGCAATCTATTTTACTATATTTTTTTCTATTGTAACCCTGCACAATGTAGTTTGATTTAAAAAAAACTGGCAACACTGATAGTGCACTAATAAGCAGATTCTGGGGCCCCTGGGTTACGCTGTTCAGTGGCGGCGTATATAAGAATTAAAATGAAGTTTTAAAAAAACTAATTATAACTTGACTATTTATTTGATTAAAAAAAATAATTTCAGAGGAACCATTACCACCAAAAAAATGACACCCACTTAAAGTTACACCCTGTATAGTGTTTGTGTTTGTCTGCTTTTTTCATTTTTAGACCGACAAATTTCTGTTATTTTCTGTTTCTCACTTTGGGTTTGGTTTATTACAAACGAGTTAACCTCCCGGTACCCCGATAGTTTCATTACGTCCACATATCGAGGGGTGTGACCACTTAACATGCGAGTTTTCACATTTCTTTTTGTACCTGGCTTGTGCCCCGTCTCCCACATGGTGCGTCTGTTCCCAGCCGAACCGCGACTCCCCTTGCAGACTTTCAATCTCTTCGGAAACGTTTGCTTTCGAGCAGATTAACGTCTTCCTCGATTTGAATCGTGCTGCGTTCCAACGGTTTGTCCCGCAATTCGATTAATGTGGCAGGGGCTAGATATCCGATAAACGAATTTATTTAAATATAGTTATAACTCTACGGTATAAATAGCAATTACAAAATATACAGGGGTTTCTAAACATACTGACGGAGATTGACAGTTGGATTTTAATTTTTTGCATCGTTTGTGGCAAAATCATGCTTTTAATTCATTCAAATGAAGGATGCGCGGACATGATTTTCGTGTATGGATATTGCAACGGTAATACCATCGAGTCATTTACGGAATGTCAACGACGATATCCAAACCCCCGCACTATAATTCATTTGGACTTAGGTATGGACAAAATTAAGTAGCGCCTCGTACAAAAAATATAAAAAAATTTAAAAAAAATTGCCTTTTAAGGCTTAAGTGGAACAGATTAAGGGAAAAATAATCACATTTCACCAGCACCCCATTTACACCCTCAAAATTGAGCCCCAAAAATAAAATTTTGGAAAAATATTTACATTTTTTGCCCTCTCGTTTGAGAAAAATGTTTTTTCAAATGATACAAAACATTATTTTATAGTTTTTGAGATGAGGAATAAGAATCCATAGTTTAAATTGAGCTAAAAAAATTTAGAACCCTTAAATTTACGAATATTTCATTTTATGATGTTTTTAGCTCAGATTTCCGCTCTAATGCACCGATTTGCTTGAAATTTGGACAGTAGGTCAAGGAACAAAATACACCCTATGCTGATATATATTTTTGCTCTGGGGGTGGTTTCTACCCCTTTGAAGGGGTTAAAAATAAATTTTCTCAAAATAATCCCGGGAATCGATAGAGCAACTAATTTCAAGAAAAAAATGTTCCATATAATTTTTTTGATAAACCAATACTTTTTGAGTTATTTGCGATTGAAAACTCAATTTTTCAATTATTAATTAATTTTTTCATAAAAAATTATTATAAACAGAACTAAATTATTATTAAATTAAAGTAAAATATCTTTAATTTTGTTCTTTAAAGATATTTCTAGCTGCTATAGAACCGAAGTTATAACGACTTTCATTTAATTAATCGCGAATAACAGCTTTTTTTCAATA
>NW_019416484.1:146249-223305 GCF_000390285.2 Anoplophora glabripennis
CAGTAGAAAATTGAAATATTATTAGGAATTAAAATAGAGTATGGAGAAGATCTTTACTCTATTTGAATTCCTAATAATATTTCTACTTCTGTGTAACCTATTTTAATTAAATCATAATACAAACTGTCGATCAATAACAATGTTGTCATGACATTACCTGTCACTGTCACGGCCTACCATATAACATTGTCCATGAGTAATTAGGCCTCTCACGGCCTAATTAGTGATATTTAGTTAAAATACACATTTTGAACCATATCATTGTCCGATATGTCAAAATATATTACAACTAAATCTGTAAATCCTTACGTAATTGGAAAAAAGGCAGAAATGCCTGAAAGAGGTCTAACAATTACAAGATATCTCATTTTCTTAATAAAAAACCTTCTTTTCTTTTTAATAGTTTCTCGCTTATTGTTAGAGATGGACCCTATATGACTATGCTCGACAGAGAACTTTCTTTCCAAGTATGTAAAAATATACAGGGTGTTCCATTTAAATTAACAAAGTTAACACCCGCGGCCATTTTGTTTCGAGTTTATTTGTTTTTCAAATGTCATTCTCAAAAAATTCATAAAAAATCGTGCAACTTTTGTATTTTGCATTTTTTTATAATTCTTTAAACAAAAAAGTTAATGGGGGGGTCAAAATATAATGAATCACCCTGTACCTAGCTTTTTTGGAGCTTAGCTACTGATTATAGGATTTTAAAAGGAACTAAGTATGACGGTCAAGATATTTTATTATATGAATCGTTCAAATGGTCATTTTAGATGAAAAAACCGCGGAGTGCTATTAAATTAGAGGGTGGAAATTGGAGGTAGGGATGAAAATGCACCCCTTTCAATTTTTTAATTATAGCTCGAAAACGAAGCAAAATGTCGGCAAAGTTCATAGGAAAAATTTTGTAGAGAATAGAATTTCCCATAGAAATGGCGCCATTTAAAAAATTTAAAAGAAAAATTTTATGCAAAAAATAAGATTTTTTTATTTTTTTAGTTTTTGACAATTTTTTTTTTAGTAGAAGTAGGCAAAGGAAATTGCTGTACAAAAAAACTAGATGAGATTCCCTTCAAAATGATGCGTTGTCAAAAGTTTTTGTACTAATATTGACTAAGTTATAACCAGTCAAACTAAAATATTTTTAACATACATGATTATAATTCTTATTATTTTTGCTAATTATAAGTTTGGGGCGGCCATATATTAGTCAATTTTCATCGAAACATACTTTACAACCTCCTATTTTGAAGGAAATTGTATCAACTTTTTTTCTATGAAGCCATGCTATACCTAACTTTACTCAAAAAAAACTAGAGGCAGAAAAGTAAAAAAAAATAAAAAAATCCAGTTTTTTGCTTTTTTTTCAAATTGTTTATTAACGATCTTTTACATAAAATTTTCCGTTTAAATTTTTTGAATAAGGCAAAGAAAGTAGGCTATTAAATTAGAGGGTGAAAAATGGAGATAGGTGTGAAAATGCACTTTTGCAGTTTTTTAATTGTAGCACGAAAACGAAGCAAAATGTCGGTATAGTTCATAGGAAAAATTATTTAGAGAATTGAATTTCTCATCGAAATGGCGTATTTAAAAAAATTTAAAAGAAAAATTTTATGCAAAAAATCGTTAATAAACAATTTTAAAAAGAGCAAAAAATAAGATTTTATGATTTTTTTTACTTTTTGAGTCTAATTTTTTTCTTAGTAGAAGTAGGCAAAGTAAATTGCTTACAACCTCCTATTTTGAAGGAAGTTTTATCAACTTTTTTTCTATGAAGCAATGCCTATACCTATCTTTACTCAAAAAAAAACTAGAGGCAAAAAAGTAAAAAATAAATAAAAAAATCGAATTTTTTGCTTTTTTTTTCAAATTGTTTATTAACGATCTTTTGCATAAAATTTTCCTTTTACATTTTTTGAATAAGCCATTAGAAGTAGGCAAAGAAAAATTGAAATTCCCTATTATGAGTTTTCAAAAGTTTTTGGACTAATATTGACTGAGTTATAAACGGTCAAACTTAAATATTTTTTAGATTTTCGTGATTTTTAACATAATAATGATTATAATTCTTATTATTTTTACAACAAATTGGTTCTTTACTTAATAAAAAATTATTTCAAGGATTTATTTGTTAATAGTAAATAAAAATTTTCACAATTTCAAAAAAGTAAAAAAAATAAAAAAATCTTATTTTTCGCTTTTTTATAAAATTTTTTATTAACGATTTTTTGCTTAAAATGTTTCTTTTAAATTTTTTTAAATAAGCCATTTCGATGGGAAATTCAATTCTATACAAAATTTTTCCTATGAACTATACCGAAATTTTGCTTCATTTTCGAGCTACAATTAAAAAACTGAAAGGGCGCATTTTCACCCCTCTCTCCAATTTCAACCCTCTAATTTAATAGCACTCCGCGGTTTTTTCATCCAAAATGACCATTTGAACGATTAATTAACGATTATGTTTAATTAATTCATCATTATTTAAAATTGAGGCTGGGAAATTCCATTCGACTAGAACTCGGCACAATAAACTTATTGCTTACTGTGACTCTAATTTGTAGATATTTAGTGACACGTCTGTTCTGGTTGTTCAGTTCCATCACTAATCTGTCAAATCGATCCGCAAATTAAAAGGTAATATGTTTTAGTTGGAATTAATCAGTTCAAGTTTTAAACTGTTGTTGGCTTTTGCGTTTATTATGCAAAGCGAGGGATACAGACGTGTATTTACATACATCAGAGGGAAAAAAACAAGAAATATCACTTTCTTCGACAAACAACACTATTAAAATAATGAAACGAAATTTATGATAAAATTGACTGGCGGGCGTGGAGGTAGGCGATATTTCGTTAACCAAAAGAGGAACGGTCAATGTTTTTTAATATCAGAGCTAATTGCAAACACTAACCTACATGCGTTTTTTTTATTTCTCCAGGGACTTTTTTCTTTTGCACGAGCAGGTGCAAATTATTGTTTCGGATGTAATTCCGCTTATAGCCACAATTTAGTCATAACGAGGCGGGTCGGTAATTAACCAAAAAATAATGAAATTGTTCAAGACTCGCGAGCGCGGAGACATTATTTTTTTAAAAAAGGACTACATCTGCGGTTTACGCAAGAATGTGTCTCGTACCGGGTTGGACCCGGAAGAACGGCATTTTGGGAAGCAGTAGTTTGTAATAAGCGATTTTTAAATCTTCTGGCTAAGTAGGTTGAGCTTATAATATTGGCAACCTGCGGATTATCGAACACCTGTCCGACGATTGACACTTTCTACTAAATACCGTGTTCATTTTCTTTCGAGCCCAACTGCTTTTCCCATTTTTATCAGAAAACGCAATGCTAAGTGAGGCAAACTCAGAAGAGTCACTAAAATTAGTGGAAATTGTCACATACATCTTTGATGTAGCTAAGGCATCCCTTGTGGTATACGAACCATATTATACAGGATGGTTTTTGCCATCTTTATGGTTGAAATCCTTTCTATTCTCTATTTCCTGCATGCGTTAATTAATTATTCTTTTTTACTGCACGCGTTAATTTTAGTATCAATATTTTTATAATGGTGCAAATAAAGAAAAACATATTCCTGATATAAGCATTTTTGATTAAAATTTAACACTTTGATAATTAAAAGATTCATAATTTCTCTCTTAAAATTTAGTATTTGTATTTATTTTCTTCCTATAAGTTTGATCAATTATACCAGTTACTAATATTTATGAACTCAATTCAAAATAGCTCAATAATGCAATGAGAATTAAAATTTCCTCCTGTACTCTCCGAAGACATTGATCTTACAGTTAGTAAAGTGTGTACGAATGATTCGAATCTGGCGTAGATTTATCCCTAGCAAAATTGGTTTTCGTACTGGGAAATTTAAATAAAATCATCCAAACGAAACAATGGACAAATATTTCGGTCACATTTAAAATATAATCTAAAAAAAATCTCTTTCAGTTTTGATCCAGCTTTCCAAAGTTGTTTCTAGACTTAACAAATCGAACCAGGTTGTTCTCAAAACAACTGTTGCCAGAAACATACAGCGTGTATCAGCCAAATGGAATAAATTCAATAATAAATAAATGGGGGNCAAACTTAAATATTTTTTAGATTTTCGTGATTTTTAACATAATAATGATTATAATTCTTATTATTTTTACAACAAATTGGTTCTTTACTTAATAAAAAATTATTTCAAGGATTTATTTGTTAATAGTAAATAAAAATTTTCACAATTTCAAAAAAGTAAAAAAAATAAAAAAATCTTATTTTTCGCTTTTTTATAAAATTTTTTATTAACGATTTTTTGCTTAAAATGTTTCTTTTAAATTTTTTTAAATAAGCCATTTCGATGGGAAATTCAATTCTATACAAAATTTTTCCTATGAACTATACCGAAATTTTGCTTCATTTTCGAGCTACAATTAAAAAACTGAAAGGGCGCATTTTCACCCCTCTCTCCAATTTCAACCCTCTAATTTAATAGCACTCCGCGGTTTTTTCATCCAAAATGACCATTTGAACGATTAATTAACGATTATGTTTAATTAATTCATCATTATTTAAAATTGAGGCTGGGAAATTCCATTCGACTAGAACTCGGCACAATAAACTTATTGCTTACTGTGACTCTAATTTGTAGATATTTAGTGACACGTCTGTTCTGGTTGTTCAGTTCCATCACTAATCTGTCAAATCGATCCGCAAATTAAAAGGTAATATGTTTTAGTTGGAATTAATCAGTTCAAGTTTTAAACTGTTGTTGGCTTTTGCGTTTATTATGCAAAGCGAGGGATACAGACGTGTATTTACATACATCAGAGGGAAAAAAACAAGAAATATCACTTTCTTCGACAAACAACACTATTAAAATAATGAAACGAAATTTATGATAAAATTGACTGGCGGGCGTGGAGGTAGGCGATATTTCGTTAACCAAAAGAGGAACGGTCAATGTTTTTTAATATCAGAGCTAATTGCAAACACTAACCTACATGCGTTTTTTTTATTTCTCCAGGGACTTTTTTCTTTTGCACGAGCAGGTGCAAATTATTGTTTCGGATGTAATTCCGCTTATAGCCACAATTTAGTCATAACGAGGCGGGTCGGTAATTAACCAAAAAATAATGAAATTGTTCAAGACTCGCGAGCGCGGAGACATTATTTTTTTAAAAAAGGACTACATCTGCGGTTTACGCAAGAATGTGTCTCGTACCGGGTTGGACCCGGAAGAACGGCATTTTGGGAAGCAGTAGTTTGTAATAAGCGATTTTTAAATCTTCTGGCTAAGTAGGTTGAGCTTATAATATTGGCAACCTGCGGATTATCGAACACCTGTCCGACGATTGACACTTTCTACTAAATACCGTGTTCATTTTCTTTCGAGCCCAACTGCTTTTCCCATTTTTATCAGAAAACGCAATGCTAAGTGAGGCAAACTCAGAAGAGTCACTAAAATTAGTGGAAATTGTCACATACATCTCTGATGTAGCTAAGGCATCCCTTGTGGTATACGAACCATATTATACAGGATGGTTTTTGCCATCTTTATGGTTGAAATCCTTTCTATTCTCTATTTCCTGCATGCGTTAATTAATTATTCTTTTTTACTGCACGCGTTAATTTTAGTATCAATATTTTTATAATGGTGCAAATAAAGAAAAACATATTCCTGATATAAGCATTTTTGATTAAAATTTAACACTTTGATAATTAAAAGATTCATAATTTCTCTCTTAAAATTTAGTATTTGTATTTATTTTCTTCCTATAAGTTTGATCAATTATACCAGTTACTAATATTTATGAACTCAATTCAAAATAGCTCAATAATGCAATGAGAATTAAAATTTCCTCCTGTACTCTCCGAAGACATTGATCTTACAGTTAGTAAAGTGTGTACGAATGATTCGAATCTGGCGTAGATTTATCCCTAGCAAAATTGGTTTTCGTACTGGGAAATTTAAATAAAATCATCCAAACGAAACAATGGACAAATATTTCGGTCACATTTAAAATATAATCTAAAAAAAATCTCTTTCAGTTTTGATCCAGCTTTCCAAAGTTGTTTCTAGACTTAACAAATCGAACCAGGTTGTTCTCAAAACAACTTGTCTCTAAACAGAAACATACAGTGTGTATCAGCCAAATGGAATAAATTCAATAATAAATAAATGGCGACGTGTTGAAAAAACGCTCGGACACGTCAATTGGTATTTTCAGTTGCGTACTTTTTTCAATAAAAACTTTTTATACAGAGTGTGTCATGTAACAGTGGTCAATATCAACGTTCTTATTTTAAATGCAGCACCCTGTATATTATACAATTTTTAGATTTTTTAGAAAATTCCAGACATATTTCCTGTACAATGTCCTATATCCTTCTTCAACAGTTTCGGAAATATTAAATGTTTTCAGATTTATTGCAAAAATTAACATTAAAAAAAGAAAATTATTTGATTACAGAAATTCGCTACAACACACTTAAAAACTAATAAGTAATACTGTTTATTTATTGGTAATGTAAAAAAAGCAGAAAAAAACATTAATGTCAATGTAGGAAATGATCGCCGCAAACGTCTTGGCAACATCCTAATCTTAAATAGACATTTCTTCTAACGTTACTCAACATCTCAGGCGTGGCCGATCTAATCGCAAGCGTTATTCGTCTTCTTAAGTCAGTGAAGTCGAGGGGGTTTAGTTTTGTAAACAATACTTTTGACATAACTCCATAAGATGAAGTCTAATGGTGTCAGATCAGGGGATCGTGCTGGCCATTCCATCGATCCTCGCCTCCATATTGATTTGGTAACGGGGCGGTGCTCCATCTTGCTGAAACCATATCATATTCTCTGAAACTTGTGAATTTGCTGGATCATGATATCATTTTGTCAAAGTTGGCACGACATTATTTTAGGGCAGAGGTAAATAATTATCGTCATTCAAATTGCCATCAATGAAAAAGGGACCTATGATATGATTTTCAACAATTCCTGCCCAAACATCAACCTTTTCAGGGTATTGCATATCTTCTTCTGTAATCCAGTGAGGATTTTCATTAGACCAATAGCGGTTACTTTGACGATTAGTATGGGCGTGAAGTGTAAAGGTGCACTCATCAGAAAACAAAATATGTTCTAATTGGATCGAACATTGGGGCTGGTTTTCGACTAGAAGTATATGGGTTTTCTCAAACTCAAGCCATCTTGTTTATCTTAAGAAATACGAGATTGATCAAATTGGAGAAAAGTTACGCAAGAAGAGAACCTTTTTTGGAATTTACAATAAACGATTTGGTATTTTTTCTTTTCTTATCATACCTACAAAACATATGATATTCCTTACCAGGAGCATTATTAGCAAAGGTTTCAATTTGTTCTCTTGTAAGAATTTTAGATTTCTATTCAATAAACATTATTAGTTAGAAAAACTTGCTGAGTATAATGTAAGGATAATTGAATAAAATTATTATTCCAGATTCATTGACCAAGAGTTGTAGCCATCCATAACAGAGATGTCAAAGACGGTCATCATAATCAATGTACCCGTCAGGAACTCACTTCGTTTATGTCGAATGACTGTTACTATAAATATTTTTCACATTTATTAAACGCAATTATCAATTTAAATGGAATTCGGACGATTAAGCACAATGCATATTAAGGCGAGCAAGAAGAGGATATCAGGTCTCCACGACTTCACCATAAATCATATTCCCGACATGTAAATGCTGTATTGTCGTTACATAAGTTTATGTAAATAAGACGTATTAACTGCTGCATACAATCCAAACGGCTTTCAAAGGGGCCATTTGTCACGAGAGGAGAGTTTAAGAAAAAATTGCGCTCGATTGGTACGTTTAACCCACTTAGAAAGACAGTTGATCATACAGAGATGTCCGTATGATAATATTAACTGTACTTGGGTAATGTGGAAGCTAGACAATTGTCGTCGCGACTAGATACGTAATTTTTAACTTGAATAATTGTTTCGTCATGCAAATCGAGGCTCATTATTCGTGGGCAATTTGATTAAATTTTGAATAAAACTAACATTAGTAGGCTGATATTCCTATTGTGGTAATACTGAGAAGGCGCCTCGATGGAGAGAAATTATCGCAATCATTTATCACTGTAGACGTGAGATTATAGATGTCTCAACAAACTGTTACTTGTTCTAGAATTTATAAATACGTGATTAATATCCAAGTCGTTATGAAAAAAGAAAAACACCAGTTAGTTAAACAGGAACATAAAAAACAAAAAAAACATGCTCTGTTGTGGTTACATTTCATTGAGGCTCTCAACTGAGCCAGTACATACAGGTTTTGTTTTTTGCTTTAGATACTTTCTTTAGTTTAACTGTTTTTGTTTTTGAGCTAATGGGCATTTTTGTTGTGGTATTGAAGACAATTTGATGTAATTGCTACACAATTTAATTAAATGAAGAAATCCAAAGTCGACGTCCGATCACACGTTTTGATGGCTTCGCCAATTATCGAGGTGGATCTTCGCTATAGTTTTACCTTTGGCTCTGTATATATATTTGGGTTTAGCGATTTATGTTCATTATATCGTCCAATGGTTACGGATCGATTTCTGTGGATTTCATGGAGTTTAACTAGAAAATTGGAAACATCGGTATTTTTTTTTGGGCAATTTGTAGCGGTTTTTGATGATCGCTCTGAAAATAGCCTTAGGTTCTCTGAACGTCGTCGTGTAGCTTGGTTTGTCTGGAGCGATTGCATTCCAAACATCGGCGAATATTTCAAATTTTGTCCGGTGCTATCTGGATGGTTTTGATGACAAACTGGATTTCTAGGACATGTACACTCTGCTTGAGTGGTTTTGGAGCTCTTTGAGACTCTACGGCCGATTTCTGACTTTGAATTCAGAATATGGGGGAAATTTGAAGTTTCTCACATGGTAAAAATTGGAAGTAGAAATATGAGTAATATTTAAATTACATACTCTTTGTAGGTATTTTTACAGTGATTCATTTTAACTGTGTGGGTAGGTATATTTACAATTTATTTTATAATTTTATTATTTTTAGGATTATTTTAGCCACAATTCATGTATGTACAATTTGAAGTGATATTAACTCATTTTTTAATAACTATTTATATATTTTTTAAGTCTTTGATCAATTAAACTTATTTTAAACATTAATTTTCACACAGTTGTATGGTCGATGTTATAAAATCTGGACAGTTTTCACCACCTCATTTAAAAATTGTAATATCCACGTTTTTTTAGGAAACAAGTTAAATTACCGCATAAACCATAATTGCATTATAGCACAAGTACCATTTAATTTGTTAAATTCGGCAGTTTGTGCGAAACGACAACATTACCATCGCATTTTGGTAAATATAAGAACCTGTTCCAGTGTAATGACTAGGCAGTTTCCATTCATCGACGGACTGAATTTTAAAATTATTAAACTTATAATTATATTTCTCAGGTAGAAAGTAGACGAAGATACACCAGTCGCAAGTGTAGGTAATAAAAAGTAATTTTGATGTATCATTTGTCGTGTTAATAAAATAAGAGAGAACATTTTAAATTTATGACCAAACCACTGAAGTAGACTCATCTTTTGAAAACATAAGAATTTTTCAAGACGGAGGTAGAAAACAGCAAAATATATACATATGAGTCGAAAGATATCAGTATCTGGCATGGCTGATGAAACTTAGAGAAACTTATAATGTACTTATTGAATTGTCCCATATGTTACCCTTGTTATACTTTGTTTTTTGTTTTTTACTTGATGGAGACTTATCAGTTACTTGATGTAATTTTATTATAGAGTTGTTTTCTCTATTTCTAAATATTCTTCTTTCATTTGACACTTTTTATCTTTTTAAAAGAGCCGAGTAGGCTGGGAGTTTCTGTTTCAATGTTTCAAACGTTTCTTGCCTTGGTTGAGTTTCAATTTCAATAATATGATCATTTTTTTACTTTTATTTTCGTTTAGTTCTTTAAATGTATTTGCGTTTTTCTTCCTATGTCGTGTCTCAGTTTATCTACCTTTTTCTTCATATTTACCATCTTGGCTTCCTTGAGTTTTGAATATTGTTATTGAATATGTATATTATTTATCGCCATTTGTCGATTTACTGTAGTTGTTGTATTTCTTCTAAACCTGTGTTTATCGTTAAATAATTATGTAAAATGACCTTACTTATTGTTCTAATTGTCAATAGATTGCTTCCTTTTTAATTAAAAACATTGGTTTTTATTTCGTTTCTTATTTCTTGTGGATTTATTCCTTGGTGTTTCTCTTCAAGGTCTTGTTTTCCCGAACAGTTTTGGTTCTTATTTCTGTGGAATTTTCGTCCGATGTTAATTTCTCTTCTTCGGTGTGCAATACACAGGGTGTTTCAGGAGGGGATTTACATACTTCAGTATGTTATTCTACATTCAATTTTAAGCAAAAAATTTCCTATGAACTTAGGCCTGGAAACGCTTCGTTTAGGATATACAGGATGTCAAATTAAAACAAAATTATCACATTTTCTTTAATCACTCTCGACTACTTTCAGCGGAATTAATGAAATTTTGTATGCGGAGGTTTCTTGGGACAGGAAATTCAAATTTTATGGACGTTTGGCTGTATCTCCCATTAGGATCCTTTTAAATCGCTCCAACTTTTTTATGCCACGGTGTATGTCATTTCGGTATAGAAAAACATTTTCCCCTATCTTTTCTACTTAAGAAATGTACACCTGACTGAAGTCTCTAGGAGACGCCGTTTCCGTTAAAAACTCATCTAAAGATGATGATGCATGCAAATTATATATTTGAGTTATCAGTATTATCGTCAGTAAAAAGCACCATTGGAACTATTGACGATTAGCGTTGATCTATTCACAAAATTCCAGTCTTCTGGTATTTTGTACGTTTTAAATGTGGAAAGGATACAACTCCTGTTTGGGTAATGTACATTTTTTTTTCATTGACATTTTGGTTATCTGCTCGTTCAGAATGATAATGACTACTTGGAAGAAAACCGGATTCACGTAATCTGGTAAATGTATTAGAAAACACTCTTGTATTTGGAACCGTTCTAGTCTTTGTGTCTTTCTGTCTTTTTGTTATTTTATTGTTGTTTTATTCTCGAAAACTACGAATTTTACGATAAATCTTTAAAAGATGTTAATTTTAGTATATTATTTGTCGGACTAAAAAATTAAAATATCGTGTTGAAAAAACATTTATTTTTTCTAATTAATTCTAACAATTGATGATGCGTGCATATTGTACAAACACGCGAAAATTACTTACCTGGCTACCTTAATTTTATCCAAAAAAATAAGGCATAACACTTTAAAGACTAAGAACTATTATTAGCTTTTAATCAAAACAGCCTGAATTTTTTCTGTGAGAATTAAAAAAATAAAATGTACAAAACCTGACAACGATAACTTTCGATTCACTCCAATACATAATCATCATCTTTAGATGAGTTTTTAACGGAAACGGTTACTCCTAGAGACTTCAATCAGGTCTACATTTTTTAAGTAGAAAAGATAGGGGAAAATGTTTTTCTATTCCGAAATGACATACACCGTGGCACAAAAAAGTTAAAGCAATTTAAAGGGATCCTAATGGTCGGTTGTGGCGTCCTCTGGGAGGTACAGCCAATCGTCCATAAAATTTGAATTTCCCGTCCCAAGAAACCTCCGCATACAAAATTTCATGAATTTAACTGAAAGTAGTAGAGAGTTATTAAAGAAAATGTAATTATTTTTTTTTAATTTGACTTCCTGTATATCCCAAAGGAAGCGTTTCCAGACCTAAATTCATAGGAAATTTTTTGTTTGAAATTGATCGTAGAATAACATACTGAAGTATGTAGATGTCCTCCTGAAACTCCCCGTATAAGTAAAGAGCCCGACTCCCGCAGAATGAATGATATTTTCTNCCTATAACACTTTAGCACCCTTCTTTCTGGTATCGAAAAACGCTTTTTGACTTCATTTGATCAGATTTTTTAGTAAAAATTTGTTGAATTTGTTTGAATTATCTTAATATCTTAAAAATAGAGTATAAAATAGAATAATGCATGCCCATCTAGCGAAAGACCAACGTGCTTCTGGCGGTTAATCAACATATCGGACCTGGTGGTGTTTTTTCCTCGGACGGGTCGGGCAACAAACCGTCGGCCGTTTCGGTAGCAGAGTTTTTCGCGGCGCGATTTCCGAGTACAATTCGACCACCGCGGCACGCGGCCATCACGTCCCCGACGTCGCCAGCCAGAGCTGAAGCGGCACAAAGAGCGGAGTGTAGGGGCCTCGCAGCGATGCGACGTGTCGGTATCGGAGCCGCGGTGGCGTACCGAATCGGGAATATATCGTTTAATTGGTGCGTGAAGGCGCGCGGCCGCTTCTATATGGAAAGCAGCGCCCATTGCGACAATCTCGGATACGACTAATTAGCCCCATTAGCAGCTAAGGACATGATTTCATGGAACCATTGCGGGGCCGGCACGTCCAATCACTGTCCGCGCTTTCGCTAGCCGGCCGGGCAATTACTCGGGTTTTCCTGAAATGTAGTTATTACATCTACGGCTCGCCGCTTAATTGCTGTTCTCTCGGATCGCGTTATCTAACAGCGAGCCCGCTGGCGCGACCTCTTCTCGGAGGAAGCGGCCACCTAACGACCGCCACCTCGCCCGGTTCTTTATCGACGGGCCGATGGATGGGTCCGGTCGCCGTTGCCGCTACGCGGACTCGACTTCGCCGCGGAAGCGTCGGAAAAAGGCTAACTATACTCTATCGTTCTGGTCAACTAATCAAATATCTCTGTATTCCTTAATTTATTACATTTTACTGTTGGATGAACACGTTTCTCTGTACAAGAACTTATCCAAAGTCATCAATATCTAATATTAAACTGAAAAGTGAAATCCATAACAAATACAGAGCTTTCATAAATGTTTACAAACCATGTGACCGTCGAGCAATTCACTGTTGGTAAGATCTAATTTCAGTGGAGTGGTTGAAGAGGTTACATGTATACTTCGCGGTCGAAATTATGGAAAGTTACTCATCGCTAGCTCTTGGAATAAGTAAGAAGGATGATAGACCAGGAAATATAGGAGTATGCTGGGTATACATGCATACGAAAACGTAGAAGGGCCACAGAATATATTTTTTTAAATTCTTACTTTAAAGTCAGAATTCTGACTTTAAACTCGGAATTCTGACTTTAAACTCGGAATTCTGACTAAACTCGGAATTCTGACTTTAATTCTGACTTTAAACTCGGAATTCTGACTTTCAACTCGGAATTATGACTTTAAACTCGGAATTCTGACTTTAAACTCGGAATTCTGACTTTAAATTCGGAATGCCGACTTTAAACTCGGAATGCTGACTTTAAACTCGGAATTCTGACTTTAAACTCGGAATTCTGACTTTAAACTCGGAATTCTGACTTTAAACTAGGAATTATGCCTTTAAACTAGGAATTCTGACTTTAAACTCGGAATTCTGACTTTAAACTCGGAATTCTGATTTAAAACTCGGAATTCTGACTTTAAACTCGGAATTCTGACTTTAAACTCGGAATTGTGACTTTAATTCTGACTTTAAACTCGAAATTCTGACTTTAAACTCGAAATTCTGACTTTAATCTCGGAATTCTGACTTTAAACCAGGAATTCTGACTTTAAACTCGGAATTCTGACTTTAAACTCGGAATTCTGACTTTAAACTCGGAATTCTGACTTTAAACTGGGAATTCTGACTTTAAACTCGGAATTCTGACTTTAAACTCAGAATTGACTTTAAACTCAGAATTCTGACTTTGAACTTAGAATTCCAAGTTTAAAGTCAGAATTTATAATTTATCCGTATGCAGTGTGTAAAATAAATGGTGGAGTGCAGTGCTGCCAATTCGTGGGGAATTCCCCATATCGTGGGGAAATTCTTAAATAAAAATTAAGAAAAGGGAAAAGGGGAAAATGTGGCAGTACAACTAGCAGAATTTAATTTGATAAGCTCTATTAATTTAGTTTTTATTTTTCCACTTCTTTTAGATCAAAATCTAACGAGCACACAAAGATTTTTGTGGTCAGCTATATCAGTACGTTCGTCCCCTAAAATGGAGAATTTTGTTCCTTGCAATTCCTTTATTGTCTCTTCAGTTTTAGTTCTACCTAATATATTTTTTATTATTTGAGTACACTTAGTTCTTTTTAATTTAATACCATTTATTATTTTTGAGTCACCAATAACGTCTTTTATTAAATGATCCACTACTTGAACCGCTACATTATGATCTGTAAAGAAACATGTAGGTTTAATTTCGGCAATTTTCACTTTTTCTTCATGAGCAACTTCTGTATCAGTTTTGAAGAACATGTTAATTGGTTTCTGCCGATTTACAGCTTTCATGTTTTTAAATTGAAATTTCCCTTCTCCATGTTTTAATAATTCACTTTTTCCAGCAGCTATTATTTTATTGCATACTTTACACATGAAATTGATGTTCTATTAAATGTGATTGGAAAAATAATCAACCATTACTTAGCCTTTGTATTATCACTACAATTTTCTACAAATAAATATAGAATAGGATCATCCAACCACTCATTTTGGAATTTTTAATGTTCTCCACATTGTTTCTTCTTTTGTGGTGTGTCTCTAATCCACTAATACTACGTTCATTACTAGCCATAATAGAGGTTGGTGTATGTATTTATCTCATATATTTAATTTGAGAAATAGTAATAAGAAATTACTTTTTCTTATTATTATTTTGTCTAAGCTTTTTTACCCCGAACCACAGTTTACAGCTTGAACTCCAGAAGTTCTGAAACCCTGACCGATGAACGATTTGAAAATTCCAAAATTCAACAAAGTTTGGTTTCATCTGACAGTTTTGACTTTTGACACTTGATTTGACATCATTTGACCATCGAACCAGAGTAGCAAAGATAGTAGAAATACAGAACAGGAATACTTACAGAAAACCGTAGAACTATAGAATGTATCTCATATCACCACTACCTTATCAGAAAAATCAAACGTACATATGAATGAAATATTCGCCTCAATGTTTTGTTTACTAAATAATTCTTATATGATACGAATTTCCCCATTATATTACACTTTCTCCCCTTTTCCCTTTTCTTAATTTGTATTTAAGAATTTCCCCACGATACGGGGAAATCCCCACGAATTGGCAACACTGCCCTCCACCATTCATTTTACACACTGCAAACGGTTAAATTATNGACATTTATTTGGTATTTAGGACATGGGTAATACCAAGAAACAATACAGACTACCCGCCGAAGATTTATCGCTAATGCCAGTTTTGCAAGATTATTCTGATGAAGATAACTATTAAAAAAATACAAGGTTTGCATTTGGGCGCTATTAAATGATATTAAACGTCTTAAACTTTAGAGTAACCTGAGTGGTAGGTAACCATCTATGGCAAAAATACTTTTTTGAAATATTTTAAAAATTCATGATGAGTAGAGCCAAACTGAGGTCAGATTCTGCTTTTGCGGACCAAAATACATGGAAATACCATGGTTTGGTAAAACCAATATCTTAGAAACCGCTTAATTTTGGGGGTTAAGGCTTTGACTTTTTTCTTTGCTAGATCAAGTAGTACGCCTTCGTACACTTTTCAAACTTGGACATTGTGGGCCCAACGTCCTATAACACTTTAGCACCCTTCTTTCTGGTATCGAAAAACGCTTTTTGACTTCATTTGATCAGATTTTTTAGTAAAAATTTGTTGAATTTGTTTGAATTATCTTAATATCTTAAAAATAGAGTATAAAATAGAATAATGCATGCCCATCTAGCGAAAGACCAACGTGCTTCTGGCGGGTAATCAACATATCGGACCTGGTGGTGTTTTTTCCTCGGACGGGTCGGGCAACAAACCGTCGGCCGTTTCGGTAGCAGAGTTTTTCGCGGCGCGATTTCCGAGTACAATTCGACCACCGCGGCACGCGGCCATCACGTCCCCGACGTCGCCAGCCAGAGCTGAAGCGGCACAAAGAGCGGAGTGTAGGGGCCTCGCAGCGATGCGACGTGTCGGTATCGGAGCCGCGGTGGCGTACCGAATCGGGAATATATCGTTTAATTGGTGCGTGAAGGCGCGCGGCCGCTTCTATATGGAAAGCAGCGCCCATTGCGACAATCTCGGATACGACTAATTAGCCCCATTAGCAGCTAAGGACATGATTTCATGGAACCATTGCGGGGCCGGCACGTCCAATCACTGTCCGCGCTTTCGCTAGCCGGCCGGGCAATTACTCGGGTTTTCCTGAAATGTAGTTATTACATCTACGGCTCGCCGCTTAATTGCTGTTCTCTCGGATCGCGTTATCTAACAGCGAGCCCGCTGGCGCGACCTCTTCTCGGAGGAAGCGGCCACCTAACGACCGCCACCTCGCCCGGTTCTTTATCGACGGGCCGATGGATGGGTCCGGTCGCCGTTGCCGCTACGCGGACTCGACTTCGCCGCGGAAGCGTCGGAAAAAGGCTAACTATACTCTATCGTTCTGGTCAACTAATCAAATATCTCTGTATTCCTTAATTTATTACATTTTACTGTTGGATGAACACGTTTCTCTGTACAAGAACTTATCCAAAGTCATCAATATCTAATATTAAACTGAAAAGTGAAATCCATAACAAATACAGAGCTTTCATAAATGTTTACAAACCATGTGACCGTCGAGCAATTCACTGTTGGTAAGATCTAATTTCAGTGGAGTGGTTGAAGAGGTTACATGTATACTTCGCGGTCGAAATTATGGAAAGTTACTCATCGCTAGCTCTTGGAATAAGTAAGAAGGATGATAGACCAGGAAATATAGGAGTATGCTGGGTATACATGCATACGAAAACGTAAAAGGGCCACAGAATATATTTTTTAAATTCTTACTTTAAAGTCAGAATTCTGACTTTAAACTCGGAATTCTGACTTTAAACTCGGAATTCTGACTTTTAACTCGGAATTCTGACTTTAAATTCGGAATTCTAACTTTAAACTCGGAATTCTGACTTTAAACTCAAAATTCTGACTTTAAACTCAGAATTTTGACTTTGAACTCAGAATTCTGACTATGAACTGAAAATTCTGACTTTAAACTCGGAATTCTGACTTTATACTCGGAATTCTCACTTTAAACTCGGAATTCTGACTTTAAACTTGGAACTTTGACTTTAAACTCAAAATTCTGACTTTAAACTCAGAATTTTTACTTTAAACTGAGAATTCTGACTATGAACTCAGAATTCTGACTTTAAACTTGGAATTCTGACTTTAAACTCGGAATTCTGACTTTAAAATCAGAATTTTGGCTTTAAACTCATAATTCTGACTATGAACTCAGAATTCTGACTTTAAACTCGAAATTCTGACATTAAACTCGGAATTCTGACTTTAAACTCGGAATTCTGAGTTTAAACTCAAAATTCTAACTTTAAACTAAGAATTTTGACTTTAAACTCAGAATTCTGACTATGAACACAGAATTCTGATTTTAAACTCGGAATTCTGACTTCAAAGTCGAAATTCTCACTTTAAACTCAGAATTCTGACTTTACACTCGGAATTCTGACTTTAAACTCAGAATTCTGACTTTAAACTCGAAATTCTGACTTTAAACTCGGAATTCTGACTTTAAACTCGGAATTCTGACTTTAAACTCGGAATTCTGACTTTAAACTCGGAATTCTGACTTTAAACTCGGAATTCTGACTTTAAACTCGGAATTCTGACTTTAAACTCGGAATTCTGACTTTAAACTCGGAATTCTGACTTTAAACTCGGAATTCTGACTTTAAACTCGGAATTCTGACTTTAAACTCGGAATTCTGACTTTAAACTCGGAATTCTGACTTTAAACTCGGAATTCTGACTTTAAACTCGGAATTCTGACTTTAAACTCGGAATTCTGACTTTAAACTCGGAATTCTGACTTTAAACTCGGAATTCTGACTTTAAACTCGGAATTCTGACTTTAAACTCGGAATTCTGACTTTAAACTCGGAATTCTGACTTTAAACTCGGAATTCTGACTTTAAACTCGGAATTCTGACTTTAAACTCGGAATTCTGACTTTAAACTCGGAATTCTGACTTTAAACTAGGAATTCTGACTTTAAACTCGGAATTCTGACTTTAAACTCGGAATTCTGACTTTAAACTCGGAATTCTGACTTTAAACTCAGAATTGACTTTAAACTCAGAATTCTGACTTTGAACTTAGAATTCCAAGTTTAAAGTCAGAATTTATAATTTATCCGTATGCAGTGTGTAAAATAAATGGTGGAGTGCAGTGCTGCCAATTCGTGGGGAATTCCCCATATCGTGGGGAAATTCTTAAATAAAAATTAAGAAAAGGGAAAAGGGGAAAATGTGGCAGTACAACTAGCAGAATTTAATTTGATAAGCTCTATTAATTTAGTTTTTATTTTTCCACTTCTTTTAGATCAAAATCTAACGAGCACACAAAGATTTTTGTGGTCAGCTATATCAGTACGTTCGTCCCCTAAAATGGAGAATTTTGTTCCTTGCAATTCCTTTATTGTCTCTTCAGTTTTAGTTCTACCTAATATATTTTTTATTATTTGAGTACACTTAGTTCTTTTTAATTTAATACCATTTATTATTTTTGAGTCACCAATAACGTCTTTTATTAAATGATCCACTACTTGAACCGCTACATTATGATCTGTAAAGAAACATGTAGGTTTAATTTCGGCAATTTTCACTTTTTCTTCATGAGCAACTTCTGTATCAGTTTTGAAGAACATGTTAATTGGTTTCTGCTGATTTACAGCTTTCATGTTTTTAAATTGAAATTTCCCTTCTGCATGTTTTAATAATTCACTTTTTCCAGCAGCTATTATTTTATTGCATACTTTACACATGAAATTGATGTTCTATTAAATGTGATTGGAAAAATAATCAACCATTACTTAGCCTTTGTATTATCACTACAATTTTCTACAAATAAATATAGAATAGGATCATCCAACCACTCATTTTGGAATTTTTAATGTTCTCCACATTGTTTCTTCTTTTGTGGTGTGTCTCTAATCCACTAATACTACGTTCATTACTAGCCATAATAGAGGTTGGTGTATGTATTTATCTCATATATTTAATTTGAGAAATAGTAATAAGAAATTACTTTTTCTTATTATTATTTTGTCTAAGCTTTTTTACCCCGAACCTCAGTTTACAGCTTGAACTCCAGAAGTTCTGAAACCCTGACCGATGAACGATTTGAAAATTCCAAAATTCAACAAAGTTTGGTTTGATTTGACAGTTTTGACTTTTGACACTTGATTTGACATCATTTGACCATCGAACCAGAGTAGCAAAGATAGTAGAAATACAGAACAGGAATACTTACAGAAAACCGTAGAACTATAGAATGTATCTCATATCACCACTACCTTATCAGAAAAATCAAACGTACATATGAATGAAATATTCGCCTCAATGTTTTGTTTACTAAATAATTCTTATATGATACGAATTTCCCCATTATATTACACTTTCTCCCCTTTTCCCTTTTCTTAATTTGTATTTAAGAATTTCCCCACGATACGGGGAATTCCCCACGAATTGGCAACACTGCCCTCCACCATTCATTTTACACACTGGAAACGGTTAAATTATAAATTCCGAGTTTAAAGTCAGAATTTTAAAAAATATATTCTGTGGCCCTTCTACGCTTTCGTAATGCATAAAGCAGATAGTAAATATTATGTAGAATAGTATGTACCGTATCCGCACGTTGAAAAAGGCGGGCGACATTGTTTAAAAGTTGATAAAACATTAGAAATTCGCGTTTTTCGACTGTAACTTTTTTTTGACGGTTTTACAGAGAAATGGTAAAACACTTTTTTGTTCGTCTTTAAAAGATCTACAAAACTACGTTTTGAGCGTCAAAAAATATCAATCCGGTCAAATGTTTATAGCGAAGGGAAATTATTTAAATGCAATAAATTACTCACTTGATACTTAGTGCGCATTGGAACGTGATACATTCATTTTTTGTGGTTGAAGAATTATGCATGAAATGATTATTTTAAGGCCAGATTTTCTGGTCTATGAAGCGTACGGGAATCGAAAATCCATAGGCATCTAATCTCAAATTCAAATAAAAATTTCAAAGTTAAAATATTTTAGAGACAGAAACTAAGTTTGAGAATATTTGCACGAATTTAACAAAATAAATTACCTGTTAGAGCAGACAACGTTGTTACGGACTTCGATTTAACTATTGTTGTATTATGGATGACATTTTCTGTAAGTACAGTTCGTCTACCCGTAGATTTTCCTTCGCAAACGCTAAAGTACATTTCCGGTTTAGGAAAGTGTCATAGTCAATGTTTGCGTCTGGAAATTCCGTCATAAATTGTTCAATGCAGGATTGTAAAGAGTATGTCCATAACCGGTCTTCATTTCGAGTTCCGCTTCGAAAATGAGCCATTATAATAAAGGCATCTTGTTCTGGAGTAAACGGCATAATGCGTTCTGAAATAAAAATATTATCAACCTCATAATTTTGTTTTTGTTATAACTTACCAGTAATTCGACGAAATGCCAAAACTTTGGCTGTGAAAACAACTGATTGATTTAAAATATGTACGATTTAATATTGAAGCTACAGAAACAATACAACAATGCAGCAAATGAACTCAAAACGAAAACAGACACGGACGACGGACGCCACTGAAAAATGCACATATGTCAATTTAACGT
The DNA here is from genome assembly GCF_000390285.2 of Anoplophora glabripennis. Lineage (NCBI taxonomy): Eukaryota > Metazoa > Arthropoda > Insecta > Coleoptera > Cerambycidae > Anoplophora > Anoplophora glabripennis. The sequence continues at coordinate 167,020 of NW_019416484.1, forward strand.
CATCGGTCATAATGACTCGTTTATAATAAACAATCCGATCTCTGATTGGTCAATTGTCAACGCGAAGGATATAAAATTACTGTTTCAAACAAGATAACTGGTCACGTAGCTTGTAATCATTTATGAAGGCTCTATATATAAACAAACGTATAACAAATACATGTTGCTGAGAAAGATTATATTCAAACCATGCAAAACAACATAACTAACATGTTTGATCTTTTATTAATTTTAGACGCAAACAAATTCGTATATCTGGTAAAGTACTATACAAATCATAATAGAAAAATCACCATCACAAAGGCACTGGCGGCTCGTGATATTGAGAATAGGTGAAGCGTATTCAACAATTGNACTCGGAATTCTGACTTTAAACTCAGAATTCTGACTTTAAACTCGAAATTCTGACTTTAAACTCGGAATTCTAACTTTAAACTCGGAATTCTGACTTTAAACTCAGAATTCTGAATATGAACTGAAAATTTTGAATTTAAACTCGGAATTCTGACTTTAATCTCGGAATTCTCACTTTAAACTAGGAATTCTGACTTTAAACTTGGAATTCTGACTTTAAACTCAAAATTCTGACTGTAAACTAAGAATTTTGACATTAAACTCAGAATTCTGACTATGAACTCAGAATTCTGACTTTAAACTCGGAATTCTGACTTTAAACTTGGAATTCTGACTTTAAACTCGGAATTCTGACTTTAAACTCGGAATTCTGACTTTAAAATTAGAATTTTGGCTTTAAACTCAGAATTCTGACTTTGAACTCAGAATTCTGATTTTAAACTCGAAATTCTGACTTTAAACTCGGAATTCTGACTTTAAACTCGGAATTCTGAGTTTAAACTCAACATTCTGACTTTAAACTCAGAATTTTGACTTTAAACTCAGAATTCGGATTATGAACTCAGAATTCTGACTTTAAACTCGGAATTCTGACTTTAAACTCGGAATTCTGACTTTAAACTCGAAATTCTCACTTTAAACTCAGAATTCTGACTTTAAACTAGGAATTCTGACTTTAAACTCAGAATTCTGACTTTAAACTTGGAATTCTGTCTTTAAACTCGGAAATTTGACTTTAAACTAAAAATTCTGACTTTAAATTCAGAATTCTGACTATGAACTCAGAATTACAAGTTTAAAGTCAGTAATTATAATTTATCCGTATGCAGTGTGTAAAATAAATGGTGGAGTGCAGTGTTGCCAAATCGTGGGGAAATTCTTAAATAAAAATTAAGAAAAAGGAAAAGGGCAAAATATGCAAGTGCTTACTTAAGGGAATGTTATAAGACTGTAAACAGTTTTTAAAAGCACAATACAATTCTTTGGCAGTACAACTAGCAGAATTTAATTTGATAAGCTCTAGTAATTTAGTTTTTATTTTTCCACTTCTTTTAGACCAAAATCTAACGAGCACACAAAGATTTTTGTGCTCAGCTATATCAGTACGTTCGTCCCCTAAAATGGAGAATTTTGTTCCTTGCAATTCCTTTATTGTCTCTTCAGTTTTAGTTCTACCTAATATATTTTTTATTATTTGAGTACACTTAGTTCTTTTTAATTTAATATCATTTGTTATTTTTGAGTCACCAATAACGTCTTTTATTAAATGATCCACTACTTGAACCGCTACATTATGATCTGTAAAGAACCATGTAGGTTTATTTTCGGCAATTTTCACTTTTTCTTCATGAGCAACTTCTGTATCAGTTTTGAAGAACATGTTAATTGGTTTCTGCTGATTTACAGCTTTCATGTTTTTAAATTGAAATTTCCCTTCTGCATGTTTTAATAATTCACTTTTTCCAGCAGCTATTATTTTATTGCATACTTTACACATGAAATTGATGTTCTATTAAATGTGATTGGAAAAATAATCAACCATTACTTAGCCTTTGTATTATCACTACAATTTTCTACAAATAAATATAGAATAGGATCATCCAACCACTCATTTTGGAATTTTTAATGTTCTCCACATCGTTTCTTCTTTGTGGTGTGTCTTCTAATCCACTAATACTACGTTCATTACTAGCCATAATAGAGGTTGGTGTATGTATTTATCTCATATATTTAATTTGAGAAATAGTAATAAGAAATTACTTTTTCTTATTATTATTTTGTCTAAGCTTTTTTACCCCGAACCTCAGTTTACAGCTTGGACTCCAGAAGTTCTGAAACCCTGACCGATGAACGATTTGAAAATTCCAAAATTCAACAAAGTTTGGTTTCATCTGACAGTTTTGACTTTTGACACTTGATTTGACATCATTTGACCATCGAATCAGAGTAGCAAAGATAGTAGAAATACAGAACAGGAATACTTACAGAAAACCGTAGAACTATAGAATGTATCTCATATCACCACTACCTTATCAGAAAAATCAAACGTACATATGAATGAAATATTCGCCTTCTTATATGATACGAATTTCCCCATTATATTACACTTTCTCCCCTTTTCCCTTTTCTTAATTTGTATTTAAGAATTTCCCCACGATACGGGGAATTCCCCACGAATTGGCAACACTGCCCTCCACCATTCATTTTACACACTGGAAACGGTTAAATTATAAATTCCGAGTTTAAAGTCAGAATTTTAAAAAATATATTCTGTGGCCCTTCTACGCTTTCGTAATGCATAAAGCAGATAGTAAATATTATGTAGAATAGTATGTACCGTATCCGCACGTTGAAAAAGGCGGGCGACATTGTTTAAAAGTTGATAAAACATTAGAAATTCGCGTTTTTCGACTGTAACTTTTTTTTGACGGTTTTACAGAGAAATGGTAAAACACTTTTTTGTTCGTCTTTAAAAGATCTACAAAACTACGTTTTGAGCGTCAAAAAATATCAATCCGGTCAAATGTTTATAGCGAAGGGAAATTATTTAAATGCAATAAATTACTCACTTGATACTTAGTGCGCATTGGAACGTGATACATTCATTTTTTGTGGTTGAAGAATTATGCATGAAATGATTATTTTAAGGCCAGATTTTCTGGTCTATGAAGCGTACGGGAATCGAAAATCCATAGGCATCTAATCTCAAATTCAAATAAAAATTTCAAAGTTAAAATATTTTAGAGACAGAAACTAAGTTTGAGAATATTTGCACGAATTTAACAAAATAAATTACCTGTTAGAGCAGACAACGTTGTTACGGACTTCGATTTAACTATTGTTGTATTATGGATGACATTTTCTGTAAGTACAGTTCATCTGCCCGTAGATTTTCCTTTGCAAACGCAATAGCACATTTCCGGTTTAGGAAAGTGTCATAGTCAATGTTTGCGTCTGGAAATTCCGTCATAAATTGTTCAATGCAGGCTTGTAAAGAGTATGTCCATAACCGGTCTTCATTTCGAGTTCCGCTTCGAAAATGAGCCATTACAATAAAGGCATCTTGTTCTGGAGTAAACGGCATAATGCGTCTGAAATAAAAATATTATCAACCTCAAAATTTTGTTTTTGTTATAACTTACCAGTAATTCGACGAAATGCCAAAAGTTTGGCTGTGAAAACAACTGATTGATTTAAAATATGTACGATTTAATATTGAAGCTATAGAAACAATACAACAATGGCAGCAAATGAACTCAAAACGAAAACAGACACGGACGACGGACGACACTGAAAAATGCACATATGTCAATTTAACGTCATCGGTCATAATGACTTGTTTACAATAAACAATCCGATCTCTGATTGGTTAATTGTCAACGCGAAGGAAATAAAATTACTGTTTCAAACAAGATAACTGGTCACGTAACTTGTAATCATTTATGAAGGCTCTATATATAAACAAACGTATAACAAATACATGTTGCTTAGAAAGATTATATTCAAACCATGTAAAACAACATAACTAACATGTTTGATCTTTTATTAATTTTAGACGCAAACAAATTCGTATATCTGGTAAAGTACTATACAAATCATAATAGAAAAATCACCATCACAAAGGCAGTGGCGGCTCGTGATATTGAGAATAGGTGAAGCGTATTCAACAATTGACTAAAAAGAAATTTTCAAATTTTCAAGGTCAAACGACTTTAAATAAATTTGGAAATTTTTAGTTGCATTTGCAATATTACCGAAAAACTGACGTTCGCGAGAAGGATTTCCATTTAAATTTTATAAAAAATAGAAAAATTCTTTTTTTCCTCCATTTTCCCTCTGAAAAATGGCGTTTCCAATAAAATACACACTGGGACATACATAGGAAACATTTCTATAATTGATACAAAACGAATATTAACAAAGAACTGTTATAATCATGCACTGGGTGACGTATCGTATAAACTGTTTAAACTGTTTAAATCAGGTGATGGGAAATTTCCGCGTCACTCATTCCCCCACGCCATAGTTTACTCACGTGTTGGCCACCTCGTTGCCATGACAACCGCCGTAAACAACGCATAAAAGTGAAGCGAAATACAAACTGACTTCGATCCGCGTCACTTGCTTATGCTATACGACTTATGTACGAGGTTGATGTTCGCGCTCAACGAAGGCAACGTTTTTTTTAGAAGGCGTTTACCATGCAACTATTCTGTTTATCTCTGCGTATTAAACAAACACAATACATTTTCAATATAGAATTATACATAAATTATAAAATTTGCACAAAGGTTACTGAAGAAATAGGAATTTCATATGACTCATGCGAAGATATTTTTATGAATGTTTTGAACACGAGTCGAGTGTCAGCAAAATTTATTCCGAAACTGCTGAATATTCAACACAAAACAGCATTCGTTCAACAAATATTTATTGACGTCGTTGATGACCCGGCTTGCTCAACTTGCCTTTTTTCAGTCATATTTGTCGGAAAGATCTCATTTTGTAATATATAATAATTATAATTTTTTAATGCAAACATCTTCATCGGAGTACCTCAAGGGAGCAATCCACCATTATTTTTATTGTTTATTAATGTGTGGCTTACTTAAATGTGAAAGAGAACGAGAAACATTGCGTTGAACTTCAAAAAGAATTAGATCAAGCAAAACTGTGGTGCACAAAGAATAAGTAAAAAAATAATGTAAAAGGATGTAAAGCTGTATCTAACACTAGGAAAAGAAATGTTTACAGTTTGACTATAAGATAATTTATATTTTATTGGACATATAAATAGAAAAATATTGCGTTTTTTTTTGATATATTTAAAAGTTCAAAATCTCTTCCCTTTATAGAAAACATTTTTACACTAATGTAACAATGTTGCTGTGACCATCCTATAGCCAATTATCGACTCGCTTGTTTATATTTCCATATGTAATGACTATTTGAGCAACGAAGTGAGAGAGCATTGTTATACAAAACCCCTTCATACGTCGATTGATGATCTTCTATTGTGTACGAATAGTTTTCCGTAACCCAATTTAGATATTGAATAATTATTTATAAACAGTCGCTTTCTAGCACAATGTCTCATTTGAAATTCACAATCCATCATGTAAGTAATTGAAGTGGAGCTCTCTTAGTAATAGAGTTGAGTAATTAAGTAAAATATTGCCTAATCGAAAGTGTGTTACAAAATCACCAACACTAGACAGTGTCCTATGAAAGTATCCAAAATATAGAGCTTCGACATTATCCTTCTTTAATTGTGGAACGTCTATTCACGCAGAAAAGTCCAACCTACACAACGACCACGTAGTCCGATCGGACCACCACAGCGCTCAGCGGTTGCGACCAAACATTTGTCACACTTTGAAAATTTATACCCTATCCACATATGTTTCCTGATATCTAGCGTTACACTACCGATTCCGTAAACATTTTCGCCATTAAAGTGAATGTGAAAATTTTTTAATTCGCTTCACATTTTTCCATTTCATCTCTTATCGACCACCCATATACAGTTATGAAGGACTTATACGGGAATTTTTAATTAATTAAGAAAGCGCTCGCAATGTGTGGCATTTTTGTGCCTCCACAAATTCGCGGAATATTTCCGCGCAAGAAATTTAATAAATAATTGGCATTAACATTTCTCCTTCGATCATCAGATTGAATAGCAGTGGGGGAAGTTTCCAATTATTCATTGAATAAATGTCAATAAAAAATCCGACATACTGTACAGGGTGGACACTTAAAAAAAGTTAAAAATATATATTGTAGAGATTTAAAAAAAATTGTTTATACATGTACAGCAAATACATTTATTGAATATTGTATTTTCTAGATATGGGCCTAATTCAAGTTTTTTTAAATTTTTAAACACTGTTGATTTTTATACTATTTGAAAAGGGCTTATCGAATTTTTTTATGTTTATATGTTACATATCTTTAGTGGCTTTCAAGATTTTGCGTGTTTTAATGTGGTTTTACGTAGTAAGCCTTGAAAAAATATTAACAATAATTAAAAAATGTTGTCAACTAATAATTAAAATCATAAAATGAAGTAAAACGTTTGGAGATTTTTGCAAATAGTCCTGGAGCACAATATACAAAAAAAATCAGGATTTTAAAAGAACAGCAGTTGCAGTTACAAAAACTTCAGATTTGACAGCTTCAGGATTATCTTCACCTACAGCATTATTGTAACTGGGTATTATAAAGAGTTTCAGTCAATTTTGGTACGAAATAGTAAACGAGTGGCTCATTGGACCTTACGCTATGTGAGATGGGACAGACGGTCGAAGGTATTTATACCTACTTTTTAAATAACATGATAAATATGGGATGATGTTTCGCTAGAAATTCGTCGAAACATGTGGACATTGATTCTGGTGCTCTTTACCATGATGTCTCAATTATCCACGATTGGCGAGTCAGCACTTTCCTGGTGGATTGGTCGATATGGTCTAGTTGCATGGCCCGCCCGATCACCGGATTTCAGTCCGTGCAACTTATAATTATGTTAGTTAATACGATTGAGGAACTACGAGAATGAATAAAGAATCGGGAAATCCTAGTAATAGTGAAAAAAAAAAAATGGTGATGTGTCTTGACAATAACGGAGGACATTTTAACATTTGTTGTAACTTAATTTAGTAAAATAAGTATGATTCTCCTGAAATAACAATGTTGTTATGAACAAAAGGTAAAATTTCCTGCTTTTTCCAAATCCGCAATAAAAAAAATAGGGGCTCCCATATGAAAAAACAATTTTGACCTTGAAATGACCTCGAAAGTCAAGATCAAGGTCGAATACAAGGGCGCCATTGAATAGCCAGGGAAAAATCCTAAAACTTTTGTATTTTTCAAGAAAATGCACTCCTGACGAGTTATTCAGGGGTTTCCATATTTTTGTGCCACCCTGTATATGTATTTTAGAGATCTGAAGATGGTTTAAAATAAAACGTTGATGAAGCATTAAAATTTGTATTTTTAATTCATTATATGACCAGTAGCGATTTAAAATTCATCTTCGAATACTTTAATCTTTCTTCTTGAATCTTTGAATTCATCAAAAACGCCGATGGGCATGTCAAGCGGCGCGCCCTGTATACAGCGTGCCCCCGAGATGCCTGCCGCATCGCGGCCTGCTCACGCTGATACCCATCTGATTATTATCATTGGTTAATTACAGGAGGAGCCCTCTTGCGTACAGGTGAGCGTTGCGCTTGACCTACATCGCGAGCACGCGTTCAACGCCGAGCATATGCCTCCGCGGTACACACAGGCGAAAATTAAGCCAAGGAGAAGCTACCGACAAATTTTTCCAGCCGAGTAGCTGGCACTTCATTGCCTTCAGTCAATAAGCCAAACAAAAAATATGTGTTTTTTGACGAAAAAGAGGCGGAATATTATTACGTTCAGTGTAAAGTACTTCTAACATTTACTGATTTATCTGTAAGGTAGTCCGGCGTCAATTTTAACAAAAATTACGTTACCATTTTCGAATATAAAGTGGTATTTTTGCGCAAAATAATGCTTTTCAAATCTAAATTTGAACTTAAAATTAGTTAAATGAAAGAAAAAACTTTCCAAAAATTGGGTGTTACAGTGCTATAATCTGTTACAATCGACATTACACTAGTGTTGATTGTAACGCGTCAGGGTGCATTTGTAACAAATCGTAACAAGTTGTAACAAGTTGAAAATAATAACAAACTTTATTTTAAAATCAACATTAGGGCGATTGTGACATTGGCTCTTACACTGAAGAAATAAAATGCTTCAGTTGTTAATAAATAATCATTAAAGCAAAAGAAATAAAAGCTAATTAACGATAAATCATTATTTTAAATGTGGAAATATAATAAAATATTTGACTTTATAATAATTCCACATACTTTCCAAAAATACACGGCGATATTTTCTAAAAATGTACAGTATGATTCGGAAAAATACTGTCAAGGGCTTATAGTACATAAGAAAACTGTTTTCTGTGTTCCATGGGTCTTTCAACTGTGAAAACGAGCTAAAGTCATTTGTGGCTAAGTACCTATATTTTAAAGCTCTGTAGCTTACCCTGTAGAATAATCTTTGCCAAAGAATCATAGTTTTCGAGAAAAAATCAGGGGAAAAAAGTAAATTTAAAATATAATATTATTTTCTAACAGAAAACTTGTTGCGAACCGCTAACTTCATTGGATATAGACTATGTAGTATTCACACAGAACTCCTTAAATATTTTATATAAAATAACAAGAAAAAAGTTAACTAAATAAGAATTTTTATGGATGATTCTTGGAAGAAAATGTTAAATATATTGCTTGAAACATTTAGATGTTCTGCACTCATCGTCATTTTTATCCGACAATGAGTTTTTTCTGTGTCTGTTCACATTTAGCTCATTGTTCAATTTCTTACATAATTTTCAAGACGAGCGTTGCAGTAAACAATTCAGTTTTGCAATCTCAATTGAAGAACCAAAAGGTTTGCAGTATGTACCAGGTTCGGTCGCTGACGACGCATATCCGCACTGAAATATTTGAAAAACTTGTTCCCATATTTATTTAACCGTACCCATATACAGGTCTCGTCGAACGTGATAGAAATGTATACGCCCAGTTGAAGAATGCGCGCGCGGGCAAACAGCGTACACAGACAGCCGAACTGGGCGACTGGGCAATAAATCTCAGCTGTTGACAAGTGGTTGACAAATTGCCTAACAGTGCAGTGCAGCAATGCGGAATTTGGTGTGATTAAGGTAATTTTAATTTACTATAGGCAACTTCTATTAATCATTCATGTTACAATTGCTAAAGGGAGAAATTATTATAAATTTTTACCCTTAGCAGAAATTTTTTTTAGGGACGCCTATGAAACTCATTAAATTTTATTGTTAGGCGTTTTTATGCATGTTGAACTGATTTCGGAAAGACTATAGCAATATGTTATTAGAATATTACTTAAATATACTCTTCTTAATAAAATTATTTAACATAATACTGTAGCTAGCTGCAAACTATTTTCTTAGTGGAGTTGACACATATGTCAGTTAGTATCTACACTTGTAGTCTTTTCAATTTTGCATATTTAGTCATATGAAACAGTTTTCATTATGAGTGTGATTGTAATATAAATGTGTAACATGAAAACTGACAATTTATATGGGAAGCTCTCCAAGAACGAATTTGGAGATCATCAAGAAAAAGTAAATAATGAAAGTCAAGTAAACAACGAAATCTCTGTCAATTAACTGAATATAGAATTAATCAAATAATTAAATATGTTGAAAAAATATGCCAACAAAAAATTAAATGTGAAAGGATTATGACAATGAAAAGAATGAATGGAAAGTTTAAAAGAAGTAGATCTTTAAATTTTACAATGTATCAGTTTTAAGTAAACCAGTTTAATCTCGATGTTTACCTTTTATGTGGGAACACGTAAAAAGTATTAAAAGTGCTACTATTTTTATCTTTTCTTGGTTTAATCATATGGTACAAATTAGAAATTTGACTCAAAAACGACTGTCAAATTTAAAATATACAGCGTGATGATAAGTTTTGAAACAAAATTCATAACTTTTATACTGAGTTTAAAAAAAAAACGCCGAGACAGGTCGCTTTTGTTCTCGGGAGGGGCATCTTTCAAGATGATATACTTGTATACAGGGTGGCCCAGAAAAGCTGGACGGTCCTGTATACAACTGAATCATCTTAAAATATGCCCCTCCCCAAAATAACATCGACCTGTCTCGGCTTTTTTTTTTAAATTGCTCAGTATAAAAGTTATGAATTTTGTTCCAAACTTTATCATCACACTTTATACATAAATTGCTATGCTATCACATATATTTTGTTCTAAACATTCTACTAATTACTAGAAATAAAACTAATCGTTATCTTAGTATGATCCAAACGCTTTCCTAGAGGCTTTTAATTGAAATACTATTAACTAATTGTGTATTAATAAGGTCGTTAACTGTATAATTACCGTATTATGCAATAATTTATATTTTTTTGTTAAATTTAATTTTTGACTATAGATTAGCTTTATAAATAGTGTAATTTTACACTTTATGAAAGTATTTAACTGACTGGTTGAAAATAATTTTCCAATAGTTTAGTATTTTGTTTATTATGAAGTTAAACTGTTTAAAACTAGAATCCGTCACAGTACATTAAAGTTGTATTAAATTTATATTGCAGTATAAAACTAGAAGATTTTCATGACATATGACTTGAAAAACCTGCAATTCGTTGATGCGTATGCATAAACTTTCAATGCGGACAGCGGTTGTCAAAATGTATATGTAAGAAAAAGTTCGAAGGGGTAAATGTAAATGTGATCAAGATCTGCCAATAATGATTATTATATTAATATAGAGTGTTTGATTACAAATGATATAAGTAAAAAACGACAATTCGTTCTTTTTTTAACTAATGAATATTATTTTTAAACAATATGAAGCAAATCTTCGTTATTAAAAACATGCTATAGTATCATCTACTTACTATTGGATGGTACATAATTATGATTTTAAATACAATTATTCCTGTCTCCGATGATTATACTTTACTATGTTTATAACATCTAAAGCGCTTATGACATATGTTCTACTAGTATTCGTAATCATAAAACCTTAGAAAAACGTTTTTATTTAACGCCAATAAATTATTTAGTTGATACGGACATTTTCTGGAGGTTTAAAAGAACATTTTAATTTAATTACTTTTCATAACTTTCATTTTACTTTGAGGAAAGGATTGTCAACATTTTTCTTAAAAAAAAATAATGTATTTTTACTTTACGACAAATGTAATTTTTTCAAGCGCAAAAGAATGGTTGATTTTCTGTCGTAACACGAATAATTAACTAATGACACGTTGTAAAAAAGTTATGCGTGTTTGCACAAATCAGTTTGAACATCATACTGCCCTCATCTTAGAAAGTATTGCACGGCATATTATCAGTATCAGTATCATCGACTCGACTTGCCAGTTTAAAAAATTCTACAGATGTAGGTTAGTAAGAGTCTTTTCTCGCAAAGGTGTTACCGTTCGTTCTTTTTTGCTTTCGAGTGTACCCTAATTGCACTTCCATTTACCCAATGGATATTGTTGGCATGCGAAATGGTTTTTTGCTGGTACGACAGCACGGTGCATTATACTTTAAAACTTCGGGGCCTCGGGATACTGCGTAACGACAGAAATTGGGGGATAATACGCCGCTTTACGTCAGACGACGTGAGCTGGTGCTCCTCGCTCGCATTCGCTTGACCGATATTGCGGGCATTATCGGATATCTGGACGTTGTTTCTTCCGTGTAAGGAAATATTTAGCCTAAGAACTGCAATTATGTTAATGTAAACGCGCTCTGTATAAATTTGGTACGGGTAAGAGGGACATTCTTAGGGAAAGAAAAAAAATGCTACCCTGGGAGGTAGTCTAGTCAGATATTCAGTCAGATGTACAGATTAATAAGTAATCTCTCCATATTGTCATTGCTTTTACCAATTATACAGGTCAACAAGGGTCAAGAAGCAGGCACACTAATATGCATTCCTGAAGGATTTTGGTGCGCTGAATCCGAATCTGACCGCAGAATTCTATCACGTCAGGTTTTTGAGATATCCTAACCTAAAAGTGCAAAAAACACTGTTGTTCGTCATATTTGAGGTCTGACGTGATAGAGCAATTCTGCGGCCAGATTCGGATTCAGCGGACCAAAATTCTTCGGAAATATATATTCAAGTTTCTGCTTCCAAAAAAAATAGTTAAATTTTGTTGGTCTGTGTTATTTTTCTGAATCATTTTTACTTAGTCAATATGGCAGTACACCCGGAGGGTGAAAATAGAGTGGTGTGCCTACGCCCATGTAGTGACGTCTATTGAGAGCATGACTATCGAAATCTTGGCATATATTGTCATGAAAATGAAACTTTATCTCGTTTTTCTCATAGTCCAGGGTTATTATGGCTTAAACATCTTCACATCATTATATTACATATTATATAAAACAGCTAACTTCGAGCTTCAAATTTGACACGATATTTAAGGTGACGTTCATGTGTATGCTCTACATACTTAAACTGATCTTTAAAACACAAAACTACATGTAAATGTGAAAATTATATATAGATTTCAACTTAAATTGTCTATTTATGATTGACAACTTATCCAAAAAAAATTGGGAATAGATATGTCATGAAAAATGTAAACAATATCATAAAAGCAATTTTTGTAAAATCCTTATTGTTTCCGAGAAAAAAATTATTGAAATTGTAGTATTTTCAACCTTTACATCGCTATGCTACTGTAGTCTTCAGTGCCATTCGTCTACTTAGCCCTAGGGATTTCGAGTACTGAAATCCGATTTTAGTATCATCGTTGTTGCGATAGTGTTTACATTAGTTTTTCAAGTATTAAAGATGGCTTACGTGTATATCTACTCGGAATTGATGGATATTGTTTTAATTTATGGTGAAGCAAGATAACATTTTTATACACAAGTGTATTTTAATATCATTTTCGAAATAACCTTTTTATTTTTCTTACAAAATTGTATTTGTAAGAATCCTCTGTACATTCAATTTTTTTTGGATAAATTATGAATCACACTGTATATAATAACTACAATGGTGTCAACCTGATCTAATTCCTGTATTTTTAATTGAAGTTCTTTAAACTGTTATAAATCACGTTTGATTCTATATTTAAGTTCAAAGAAAATTCACAAATACATTTATAAAAAAAATACACTAGGAACGACATAGCTAACTACTAGTCGATAGTCATTACAAGAAACTTTTAAAAACATTTTCAAATATGTCATTTTAATATCTCTGTATCAACATGTTTTATGTGTATATTCTACTACTTCAAATCTTGTTGCGAAAACCTAATTTTTTGTTGAAACTGGATACGGGAAATCAAGTTGGTATTAATAAATGATTTTTCTAAAATATTCGATTGGCTTGATCACAATCTACTAACAGTGGAACTGAAATCATATGATATCTCCCTAACTTTGTTATCTTTGTTTTCTTATTTCAGATACCAATTTGTGCAGTATCGTGGCTTCCAATCAGATAAGTTTCATAAATCTGTAAAATTATATCCTATAGTCGACGCTTGTTGGTCGATTTGGTATACTTTTCCCTTTATGAATAACAAAAAAAATGTTTGTAATTCTAATATTATTGAAATGTTATACATGTTATTTACTTCGTCTCTTTTATTCGTTTATCATTTTGTACTTATGTTGTTCTGAAACTCGATTCTATATTTTGATTGCTATGTTATCCTGCAGTACTTGAATCTTTACAATTATTGTTAGATGTCTCTTATTATAATTTTTTTTCTGGTAACTTGTTCTGATGCATCCTCTGGATGGACAGGCCAAAACCAAGTCCATTAGAAGTTCATTTTTGATTTAAAAAAGATAGTGTTTTATTGCATGTATAAAGAATGATTGCTTTTTGGGCAATGCTATTAATGTTCTGATCTAAATTGATTTGCGCGAGTTGTTTATTGAACCATTGTGAAGTGGTATTTGTAGTTGAAATAATAAACGACGCTGTCAGTTCTTGATATTTTTTTTAACTTTTGAGAATTGTTTTATTATATTTTGATCAGGTGTACTGCTATATAAATTATGTAAGTGATATTTTCCTTTTTGTCCTGAAAAGTTATGTGTGTATAGATCCCAATATAATTTATAAAATGCAGCGGCTCGCATTCCTACGTGTATCCCAGCAAAATATAAACACCGGTTTGGCAATGTTGTCACGCGTATTTATTTTGTACACTTTTTTTATCAATGCCTGTTTTTTGCGTTACTGTATTTACTTAAATGTAAAGATGGTATTGTAATTCTATTAATTTATAATTTTAGGTACTGCATAATGCCTATTTCTATACTCAACATTTGCTGATATTTTGCCTCCCGAAATGGTCAATTGTGTCTCCTTTTAAAATTTGTTTTTTATAGGTATTTGTAGCTGTGATCCGATCTTGTATTGTAAGAATAAAACCCTCAGTTTCAGGGTATAAATGCCCTTTCTGTAGGAACTTGTATCTTTGTTTGATCTCTATATATCTGTTTCTTTTTGACATTATTATAATGTCCACCGTATAAAGTCCAAAACTTTATTTTCTTCCGTTCTATTGACTTGAAAACGAAAGACTGTACTTACGTCGATAGGTTTAAAGGTGTTCATTTTTTATTTATTTGTCGTATGGCCCTATGTTTATTATTATTTTTAATTTAGGTTTCACTTTTCTGATTCACCTTATTCCGTAATTATGATTTTGTCCCGTTGGGAACTGTATTTTTGAATAAATAGAGAAAAAAAATAATTTCAACAACTTGAAACTGATTGAAATCAGTGAGTTTATTCAATTTCAAGCTAGAGAATATGAAAAACTGCTTTATTTAAGGATGGAAACTAATGCACCCCTGGTTGCCTATATTATACCGAAAAGTAGTAGAAAACAGCCCTTTTTTATGTACAAAAACTATAAACAATCACACTACAGTTCTTCTGTCGTCAACAAAATAAATAAAACTTCCTGTGTGGGTTCAATTCTTATTTGTTACTAAATACAAAGTTTCAATGATTTATTCTGCTTGCCTTGACAGTGACTCTTGCAACAGACGGCGATCGAATTTATTCCATGTCCCGTACAGAAAGCAAAAAAATGTACGTAATTAAAACATACATTGTCGCTGGACACGAATGTGTCGTTCATTTGCTGGTTTTGATATAAATAATTGAACTAATTAATTTTCTACTTCTATTTATGGACTGAACTGGTCAATAAATATTGTTTTACAGATATACTTATCGAAAGCATTTATGCATTGAATAATGATGTATTTCATAATTAATTAAATAAATTATTTTTTGCAGAGCTTCTAAAAAAATACATACCACATTGATTTTCTTTTGAGATGGTCAATTTCGTTGTTTGTAACTATTTTTTTGAAACTTGAAGTTAACGTTTTCTGTTCGGTTAGGTTAGGTAACGTGAATATGGGCCTATTTCTCAGATTTAATGCAAGTATAACAAAATAAACATCGAAGTTTAGCAAGGCAATAAAAATGTCAATTATTAGCCACCTTTTTATCGTGTACAGATGGCAACATCGCCCCGTCTATTACCAATAATTGCCCCACCAGCTGGAAGTGTTTTATTAACATTCTCGATAGCCTGAAATCAGGAAGAACGGCGGAAGTCGGACCACTAAACGTAATAACCTCTGCCGAAGACATGCCTATTACGCGTATCAGCAAAATCCGGAGATTTTCGAGATTATCAGTACACGCAGCCGTCAGTAATCACGATAATTTTTACAGTTAGGTCGGATTCGAGGCGTCGTCTTGCCAAACATGCGAAATGAAAGACAGATTGCAAGGAAGAACCCTTAAGCCTTGGAGACTAACACAATCATACATTTATGTGTAAAATTCAATAAAAATGTTAGGTATAAAAACATAAAATACTGTCATTAATCACTGTAATTACTTTTTCGCTTAGCATGTTTCTACTGAATTCCTCAAAATATTATTAAAGTGAAATAGTTTTTTATTATGTTGTTATTGGGAATTATATTTTATGTTGCTAAAATGGCAGTGAAGAATATGAGTTTCATTTCGTTTAATACTACTAGTTTATTACTTTGTTCATTTTTGCGACCACGAGAACGAACTAATCACCCTATGCAGGTGCAAAAGTATATTCGCTTATTGAACAGAGAAACATAAGGTTGTGACAAAACTTATGCATTTAATAATATACAAGCTATTAAAAATTCGTTTCTCACTACAGGGATCTCGGAACATTTAAATTTTAAAAAATTAAAAAATTATAAATATTTGATAGGTACTCACAGTGCGGTAGTAAATTTTGCCACGAAAAATTTTTTTAAGTGTCTTATGATTTATTTCTATTTTTTCTTCATCAAATTCATTAAAAAAATATATTAGTTCGTTGATATTTATTTTTAGAGGTCGCTCGAAAACATTTTAGGTACTTACACTACTTTGAAAGTCAAAATAATTACACAGCCCCACAAAAAAAAAGTGGCAGGTCCGAAAGACCATGGTATCCATATGGTTTTGGGGTCGCTGAATCCGAATCCGGTGTCCGTTTGACACGATTACCTCTGGTTTAAGGTCAGTTCAAGGTCAAATGTAGAAAATCAATTGTCAACAACCTAAACCTATATATCTATTTTTCAACCTATGTATCGTTTTTGGGGTCGCTGAATTCGAATTCGGTGTCCGTTTGACGCGATTAACTCTGGTTTAAGGTCAGTTCAAGGTCAAATGTAGAAAATCAATCGTCAACAAACTAAACCTACGTATCTACACGTTTTTGGAGTCGCCGAATCCGAATCCGGTGTCCGTTTGACTCGATCAGATCTGGTTTAAGTTCAGTTCAAGGACAAATGTAGAGAATCAATTGATAACAAAGTAAATCTACATATCTATAAGTTTTCGGGGTCGCCGAATCAGAATCTGATGTTCATTTGACACAATCAGATCTGGGTTGAGGTCAGTTCAAGGTCAAATGTGGAAAATCAATTGAAAACAAAGTAAACTTACATATCTATACGTTTTGGGGGTCATTGAATCCGAATCTGATGTCCGTTTGAAGCGTTCAGGTCTATTAAATACTTTCTAATAGAAATAGATCAACATACGAAAGATACTTATATAAATATTTTGGTTTTAAATCTAAGTGAAAAATTTGATTGGGTTTGAGCAGAGAGAAAGTTTCACCAAGATAGTAAAGAAGGGAGAAATTTGTGTGGCAATGAAACTATCACTAATATTGCTAGTGATACTAGTGAATCCATATCACGTTGTGAAAAAGACAGGAGCAATATCACAAAAAAAGTAAATGATGTTCGAGATTTGGGCCTGGCAGAGAATGGAGCAGAGTTCCTAATATCATGGCTAAAAAAATACTAAGCAAGCCGGAAAAGTGAAAGCTTTTTACTACCGGTACAGGAATAAGGAATATTTTTCTAACGATGAAGAATTTTCCTTAGGTTACCACAATGACATTGTTGGATAAATCACTTCAAACATGGATGTTATAAACCTAACGCACATTGAAATAAGAGTGCCATATTTTGAGGATAGTCTTACAAAGGGTCAAATACGAACAACACAAATGGCTTTACATTTGATCTTGAACTGAACTTAAACCAGATCTGATTGAGTCAAACCAACACCGGATTCGGATTCAGCGACTCCAAAAACGTATAGATACGTAGGTTTAGTTTGTTGACAATTGATTTTCTACATTTGACCTTGAACTAATCTTAAACCAGAGCTAATCGCGTCAAACGGACACCGGATTCGGATTCAGCGACCCCAAAACCATATGGATACCATGATCTTGTCTTTTGGACTTTGGCACTTTTTTTTTGTGGGGCTGTGTTATGTGACCTTTAGAAATTATAATATCGGTTTGAAAATTTCAGAATCGAGATTTTTGTCAACCTAGAAAATGATAAAATAACGAGAAAAAACTTAAAAAAAAATTCAATTTATAACGATTTAGGAAATTTTTAAAAATCTAAAAAAATTTTTTGAGCTGATTTTTTGAGGGGCTCTTAAAACATGATAAACTAACATATTTTCACAAGAGACACGAAAAAAAAATATTCGTTTTTTTGGGCCACCTTACTGTATACATATTTCTGTAACTGCAAAATGGCTTTTCAGATTCTAGTGGAACAACTTTTTAGATTATCAATCGCAATAATCTCATGGTAACAATAGTTATTTATTACTTACAGTTGGGGATAGGCAGGATGTAACCATTATTTGAATTGCAAGAAAATGTTGAGGCTTTGACTCGAAAATCAGCACAGTATCCAAGAAAATTGGCAATATATTTTTTTATACATTTTATTGAAAGTACTAAGACTAAAGATACGCTTTGTAAGACATCATTATTTAATTCCTCACTATCACGTCTTCAAAAAAATACATCGATTTACCAGTGACCATTTCTATACAAATGAAGTCTTTAGTTCCCGCTCCACAACTGTTCATCGATTGTCAAAAAAGATGTTTATATTCTCGAATACTGTAATATTTCTTAATTTCATAATTTTAATACAATGTAAGTAACAATGTAAGGCATGTTACAAACTGAAAAGACAATTAATCGCCAATATTGCCGGGAGCCAACCGGAAGTCACGATATAGGAAAACGTCTAGCTGCCGCCGTCCAGCTCATTATAAAAAACCGGCCTAAGCCCTGCTGCAGATCTGCAAATTGACGATCGCCGTACCCGCTGGTTTACAGTTACCAAAATATGAAAAAAACCTGCCGGGTTTCGCGTATCGTGACGTGCAGCCGAATCGTCGTGGCAGACGAAATATGGAACGATGTTACAGGGTCAGTCTTCGTATGTGGAGCCAAGGCTGCCAACGTTCAGAAAAAATCGAGGCAAAAGATGTGACCGTATCCATAAAGTTTGCTGTTGCGGGAACAGTGGTCACGTGAAAAATATTACTTTTATTAGAATATTTTGAATACGTTAATAACAAAACTATGTTGACCAATAATCTTTCTTTTTATAATTCGTTGTTCTTATATGTATATTCTAACATAAATGCTATAGTTCCTTAAATGTTTCCTTGTCTCATGTGTAACTGTTTCTCTACTGATGTAATGATTATTTTTTAATAGATTCCTCTTAAGACACAGCAAAACCTCTAAAAACAGTATATTCGCTATATATTTGCAATGCTCGTCATCAGTGACGATGTTTTAAAATCATAGCCAAAAATTTATGTATTGATAATTAATATACCTAAAATAATAATAGGAATTGTTGTCACCTTCTGAAATAACAGACATGCGGTTAATAATGGGTAGCAAAATATTTTAATGTTTGTAAATAAATAATACTTATGGAAAATGCTAATCGAATTCTAATTTAGCAACTACGCATTGTGTAGAAACATATCCGATTCATCAAAAAAGATTTTCAAGTCAGTGTAGAGTACCAAAAGAAGAGAAGCAGATTTTGCAAACGATTGCAGTGTCCGCAAATAGGAGTATCAGAATAATAGCTACTCAATTGAAAAAACGAGGGGCGATATTAATTATTCAAACGTTCATCGAGTTCTTAGAGAACAATTATTCCACCCGTACCATGTGCAAAGAGTGCAGGCGCTGCATTTCAGGAATTGAAAGCAGAAACAATTTTTTGTAGTGGCTGTGTCAAGAAAACAACACATATTCTCTTTTTATAAGATCTATTTTGCTTCCCGATGTATGTGTCAAGTTGCTCTTAATGCTGGAAGTCAGGTTGAAGTAATATACACGAACTTTTCTAAAGCTTTGATAGTCTCAACCACTATATAGAGCATATGATAATAATGAGAATGCGTGTCTTGTGTTGCTTGATTATAGCAAGGTTTTCGATACAATTCATCATGCTACTTTATGGTATAAACTTAAATATTTTGGACTTGATTGCAAAGTTGTTAACTTTTTTCAGGATTATTTGACAGGTAGACGTCAAAAAGTTGTTGTTAGTGGAAATTCTTCTACCTTAATTAATATTACTGTGGGAGTGCCACAGGGTAGTGTGCTGGGTCCCTTGCTGTTTTCAATCTATACTGCAGACCTACCGGGTACGGTTAAAAATGCCCATTCGCATCAATATGCAGATGACTTTCAATTATATTTTCGTTTTCCGCTGGGTGACCTGGATAATTCAGTTTAAAAAGTTAATAGTGATTTAAATAATATCTTAATATTATCTCAGGCACATGGTTTAGTTTTAATTGGAACTAAAACGCAGCTTCTTGTTGTTGGTAAGAATAAAGAATTGATCTCGAATGATTTTCGTGTTAAAATTTCTGTTAATGGAACAATTCTGAACCCTACTAATGACTGGAAAAATTTAGGAGTCTATTTTGATCGAGATCTTAGGTTTTCTACACACGTTAATTTTCTATTGCAAAAATCTTATGCTAAATTGCGATCCCTTTATATTCACAAAGATTACTTAACTGTAGATGTAAAATTAAAATTATGTGATTCTCTAATTCTTAATAATATTGCTTACTGTGGATACAATCTAATAAATATAAGGAAGCTTGCCTGCAGAAGGTGCAAAATGCATAAAAAATTTCAACAACTTTTTTTTCCACGAACATATCCATTTTTTATGATAGCTAAAATTATCTAGTAACATTTTTTGTGCAGAATTTCTTTCTCTATCTCTTCTCTTTAAAAAGTTACAATAACAAACATTATACAAAAATGTATTCTTCTATTGTATTGGAACTAGTCATGACTTAATTAACATTACTGTGAAAAACAATCGCTGTACCTACTCCTGTCACAAATTTGTTTACATATTAGTTACTAATAATAATAATTAGTTTTAAAAAGGTCACTCCACGAAAAAAAATAGAACAATACATATAATGACGGTTAAATAGGATAACCAAATATAGTAAATAGCAAACAATTTTAATTGTAACTAATAAATATAACAATAACAAAATACAAAACAAAATATAAAATTATGATTTTTTGTAAGATGTATCCAGGTGTCTTTATCGAGGTCTTTATTGAATTGGTAAAGCGTCAATCATGACAATATTCAAGAAAGTTTTCTAATCAAAAATATTATTTTATAAGCAGAATAATTGTAAAAAGTTATTAATTTTGTATAAATATGTTTGTTGTACGTAACTGAATTAAATTAATTAGGGAAAACATGGAAAATATTTATTAAAGGAAATTTTAATTTTAGAAGAAACAAAGAAACAATTTAATTGATGATCGAACTGATAACCAGTCCCTTGAATACAGCATTTCATTCTATCTTCAAATATATTCTCACATTCATTAGAAAATATAGGGTGATTGTGGCAAGTGCATCTCTAATCCTTTCTTTCATATCATCGCAAGTAGTAGGTGGAACATTGTGTACAAGATTTTTTATATAGCCCGAAACAAAGAAGTCCATTACGGTGAGGTCTGGATACCTAGATGGCCACTAACATGCACCATTCTTACTTATCCATTTAATACGAAATTTTCGATTTAAATAATTTCTCACTGAATATGAAAAATTTGAAGGTGCGCCATTTAATTGCATCCTCATTTTTCTCATTATATTTAAAGAGACGTAATAAAGAAGAACCCAAACCAATTCAATAAAGACCTCGATGAAGACATGTGGATACATCTTCGATGAAAAACGAAACGGCATAAATATCTCCAATACCGTTAGAGATAGGTATAGGGAACTTATACACAGTTTAAAAGAGTTTTAAATTTCCTAACTCCCAAAGTAAATATTGGGTGTCCCGATTGAATTAACTAAGTTATTGCTGTTTAAAGTTGAGAAAAGTATTCAGTAGTTTTTTGAACACCCTGCACAATACTAAGTGACGACAAAATTAATAATTTATAACTTCAAGGATCTAAAATGCACTCTCCAAAGCTGCTTCCTTAAAATAATTTTTTTTATTGCTAATATTAAATTTCTACGCTAAGCCCGCATTTTCATCAAAATTAAAATATCACACAAACTGTGAGTCCTAGGTATGCAGAACCTTTAATAAAATTCACATAGTTTTTTATGGTGCCTTCAAAAATGCAGTAAAATACAGGGTGTTCCATTTAAAAATACAAAAAAATTCGATAAAAAACGAAAAGGCTCAAATATCTCCAATACTCCCAAAGTAAAAATATATTGGGTATCCCAATGAAACAATAACCAAGTTATTGTTGTTTAAAATTGAGAAAAGTATCCAGCAGATTTTTGAACACCCTGTATAATATTACCTAAGTGACGACAAATATTATAATGTATAACTTCAAGGATCTAAAACACTCTCCCCAAAGATGCTTCCTTAACACTATTTTTTTATTGCCAATATTAAACTACGCTAAGCCTAAAAACACTCCAATCTCGAATACTTCACAATTAAAATCAATAATAAGGAGCGTTCAAATAAAAACGTGGTCGAAGTTGGCTGACACATTGGATGTAGGGAGTAGCTTATAGCGACCAACTTAACCTCATTTCTCAACGAGCTGTATAGCAGCTGTCAGTTTCAATAACAATAAATAATAAATTTCAAACAATAACAATAAATTAAAGCAGCTGCTGAAAGTGTCCCCCTCCTTGTTCCAAGCACTTTTCACACCTGTTCCTCAAAGAATTAAAGACATTTTCTAAGATGCTCGGGGTATTGTTAATTTCACGAATCTTGTCTATAAGTCGAGCCTGCAGATGGTTTAAATCAGGAATAGGCAGTTCAAAAATAGTGTTTTTAAGGTAAGGCCACAAAAAGAAATAACACGGCGTAATAACACATGACCTCGGTGAAAATTCATGTTCAGCATTCAGACTTATTAGTCGATTTTGGAAAACTTCCCTCAACATATTCATCGTCTCGCCTGCCGTATGTGCCCTTGCGCCATCTTGTTGAAAGTAAAAGTTTGTAATTTCGTTTTCTTCCAGCTGGTTAACAAAAGGAGCGATAATTTCTTCTCTATACCTTTGCGCAGTAAGAGTACCATTAAAAAAATAGGTCCATAAATCCTCCTTCTATTGAGAGCACACCAAACTCCAATTTTTGAGCGTGTAGAGGGCCCTCGACAAAAAAGTTATCTGGTTTTTCAGAAGACCACATTCTCATATTCTGTGAGTTTACGTAACCACTTAAATGAAACCAGGCTTCATCAGAAAAAAGGTGATATTATGAAGTTCACCGTAGTTGTTTAAAAACCATTCACAAAATACTGCCCGTCGCGGAAAATCAACTTCATGAAATTCTTGCTGACAAGCTAAACGATAGGAGAACAAACGCAAATCTTTTTTTAACACTGTGTGGCAGGTACCGACTGATACTCCCACCATTTGTGATAAAACAAGTACAGAAGTTCTTGGCGCATTTTCCATTATTTGTTGGACATTTTCTTTTAATTCTTCAGTCCGCTTTTTAGGTCGGCCGCTTCCTTCTTTTCTTGTTACACTGCCCGTTTCACGAAAAACATTAACACAACGCTGAACTGCACTTTGAAAAATTTTGTACTCAACAACGCCGGGAAATTGATTTTGAAATTGTATGAAACATTCCTCAATAGAATACTTCCATATTCCATCAATCTTGCGTCCATTTCTAAAGTAGGACTCTATGATAAACACTTTTTGTTCTTGAGAAAACACCATTTTAAACGCTTTTTAAAACGAAAATATTCAAATTGATAGCGGCGATATAGCGCTTTGACAGATGACGTTTAAGTTCATTTGCTATACGCTACGCCCTACGTCCAAATTTTCAGAACCAACTTGACCACGTTTTTATTTGAACGCTCGTTAGATATTTTTTTAACAAAACGGCATCGGCGAAAAGGAACTCACCAGGGGATCACCCTGTACATTGGCAATCAACTGCCCTATGCCCGGGTCGCAGCTAACACCTTTACAAATAAAATAACAATAACACTTTGCGTCGGATGAGAGTCCCCCATGTTCGTCCGCAAAGCCGTTTTATAGCCGCGCCGCATCAGCGGGCTGACGGCAATTTTACTTATTCGCTGGCAGTGCCCGTGCCAGTTAAAAAATACAAAAGGATGCCTTGTTTGTAAGGCACTTCCAGTAAATGCGATCGGCCGAATGCCTCGAAGTAATTTTATAGAACAAAAATCAATGGGCAAACGGTCCGCGCAGATATTTGAAGACCAGCGACATTTCAGGTATGTGCGCTAAAAAGCCTGGTTCCGCTGAAAACTGAAATGTATTAAGGATGGTTGACATTTTATTGCGTTGCTGGCGTTTTTGCGGCCGCCCGGGTACTTTTTGGTGGCTCGGTCAGCCATCTTAATTGCATGCACATACTTACCGGGAAACTACATGTCCAAATGTCGATAGGCCGCCAAGTGGTGATGGGATTGGGTAAAAACACTTGACAGTTTCTAATTTGGTAACATTATTAAAGGGTCGCTTGCAGTTTTGGTCTCGATTTGGCCAATTCACATGGTAAAATAATCTCGCACTAACATAAAAATTATTATCAAAGTTTAAAAGAAAATTTTTCACAGGTATTGTATCGGGTATCCCAAAATTCACGCAAGATTTGAATTTTGTGTCATTTGTACGGTAAATTATTGCCAATAAAAAACAGAGAGCGTGACAGTTGACAGGATTATTAAAAATGGAACGCGTTTTCATTGTTGAGCAATATTTTAAAAATAATAAAGGTTTGGCAGTTATAGTTCGCAATTTTCGTACAAAATATGGTCGGAATAGTGATTTAGCTTCAACTGTGAAGAGATTATTTGAAAAATTCAGGGAAAAGTTCTCTACGGCGTACCTATTCCCACACTGAAAGAAATGGGCTTATTAAACTGTTTATCTAGAATAATGTGTATAGCGCATATTAAAACTTTTATAACCAATATACAACTTTTATTAAAAAAAAGCAATCATCTCCATACTCATTATTCAATCAGTTTAACTGGAAGGTGCTTAATACACCTTATGCATCTATGAAATAAAGGTTATAATGAATTACTTATACATTATTAGGTGTTATAGACTTTATATTCCAGTTGTATAGTAGGGAAGATTTGTTGTATAAAGACCAGTATCCGAATTTGTATATAACAATTGTATTAACAGAATTATTCGTTCTTATACTGAATATGTTTCCGTTTTTAACGTGTAAAACGCATCTTATAATGGTTAAGTGATCGTCACCTCTCGGTGCATAATCGGTTATGATCGTTGTTAAGTTATATTCATAGTCTTGTAATAATAATCATATGTCAGACCCGAGAGCGAAGTGCGCCGACTCAATAAGAAACCTGGCTATTCCAGCCGCTGATTTAGGGTTCGCCGCACGAGCTCATCCCTTCTAAGATTTCAGTAGCATGCTATGCATGAAGCAGAACGGTACTCAACTATCTTATACAGTCCACTTTTATTGTCCATACATGTTCAATCATTGTCAAAATAAACACACAAAACCACAACGTCTTTATTATCTTTACTCAAGAAGAGAAAATACAACAATCGTAAAATTTCCGACAGTCCGCTGTGCATCGACTTACACACGTCTAGTTTGATGAAAATGGACAGTATATGCACATGTTTTGTGGGATACATGATCATATCGCGTTGTGTGAAATGGAAAATTATTATGTAAGTATCTAACTGTTTTATGGCTTGTAATTGTTTTGTTTTTTCAAATGTAAATCTTGTCTAAATCTTAAAAATTATTATTTTGTAGGTCCTATTAGAAATCGCTGATGTTAAGTTTTACATAAGATGGAGGAACAGAAGGTTAACGGTGACAAAGAAGAGCATGGGTATAAAGTCAATCAACCAGAGGAAATAAAATTATATGGAAAGAAGCTCAACCTTTCTGGGGATGCTTCATTCTTAAGGTGGAAGAGTTATAGTGCAAATTCTCATGTAATACAAGAAAATACGGGTGCATCGTTGCTAAGAAAATAAACTGGACAGTTTTGGGAGCGATTTGTCATCATTTTTAATGCTTAAAAGTATGTTTTATGTATGTTTACATTAGAACCTTAGCTTGTAATTACAGTTATCCAATAAAATTTCTGAAAACTTAATGACATATGTTTTTAACTCATACAGAGTATACAACAGTTTAATACATTTATTATTATAAAACTTATAACCAGTACTAGATGTTCTAATAACGATATGGAACACTTTAATAACAGTTATTGCTATTATTTCGTAAAGGGTATAAAAAACGTTGTATACTAGTTATACAATTATTTAATAAAGAATAAGGTTTATAGTCACTATACAACTGTGCCAGCAATACGCGTTTTATATCCAATATTCACCTGTTTAACTGTCACATATAGTATACAATGGTCTTATAATGGTATATAGAATTCTAATAAAGAATAAAACGCATTTCTTTCAGTGTACGAACGATTTGCATCTTTATGCTTCTCTTTTCTCTTCTTCATACAAATTCCAATTGACTTGACTAAATTGACTAAAGCCTACTGAATGGTTTCCGAAATAACAAGTGGATGCTGATTTTTCGAATAAAATCATCTTGAGGTTCATTTTCATCTTGATGGTTTCATTAATCGACAACATATTTGAGGTTCAGAGAATCCACAAGTCACTGTTTGGTGCAGATTTTGGGCTGAATGCATCATCGGATCATTCTTCGAAAATGCGGCTGGTTAGGCAATTCCAGTTAATAATGCTCATGATAATCCATCAGCTTTTTGTGCTTAAATTGCAAGATGTGGATGTAGACGACATATGGTTTCAACAAGACGGTGCCATATGCCATACAGCCCAAGAAACAATAAAATTCAATTACTGCATGAGTCATCTCCTGGTAGTGTAATTTCCCGTTTTGGTTATTAGAATTGGCTACCCAGATTATGCGATTTTACGCTGTTGGATTTGTATCCAAAAAAAAATCCCAAAAGATAAGTCTAAGCTTTATGCCAACTAGCCCCCTTGAAGCTTGAAGGAGGATTGAGAGATTTAATAGATCATTAACCCTATATATTTTAATTGTATAAGATAGTAATTTTAATTTCAAATACAGCAATACATAATATGTAATATTTTTGATATTTTATTATGTTAATCAATCATCAGCATAATAAAAATATTCATGTTTAATCTGAAAAGTGTACCCTAAAAAATTATTATTGTTACATATTAAATGAAAACATCGAACACACAAATGAACTCGTCGTGTATTCAAGTAGTCTATGCAAATATAATATAACAAAGAAAATAAAAAAACAGATTACTATTAAAAATTACTTATATGAAAAATTGGTCGGCTGGAGTGAAGCAAGAATTCATATCTACCCAGCAATAGCCGAGCAATAACACGAACACTATCATGAACTTTGTACATCTGCTAAAAACCTGCTAATTTTTATTTTCTAAAATTAACATCAGTGCAGGAAATTTTTTATCCTCAATATTTAAAAAACAGTGTCTTCAAGAATTCAACTATACTAGACTTTTTTGTTGTCTTCTGGTAGAATGTTCAGAAATACAGATATTTTCATTCAAGAAAACTTTTGTAAATTTTCCGTATCAACACTAATTAAAAACTTCAAAGTCATACAATGGAGATGGTTTACTAAGAAATTTGATTCATTAATTGAACATCCTGTGTATCATAAGATGAAATAAGCCATGCTATATTTATTTGATTATAATAATGCTCTGTTAGTAAGCGCTGTTGAATTAAATATTATATTATTAATTTAAATACTATTAAAAAAACATCAAACTACATAACACTACCTAATTAATTAAATGAAAGTAAATTAAATTACTAAATAATTTGAAAAAATGAAAAATGAAATGTACAATACTGAATATATCAAAATACTATATTATAACGAGCGTTCAAATAAAAACGTGGTCAAGTTGGTTCTGAAAATTTGGACGCAGGGCGTAGCGTATAGCAAATGAACTTAAACGTCATCTGTCAAAGCGCTATATCGCCGCTATCAATTTGAATATTTTCGTTTTAAAAAGCGTTTAAAATGGTGTTTTCTCAAGAACAAAAAGTGTTTATCATAGAGTCCTACTTTAGAAATGGACGCAAGATTGATGGAATATGGAAGTATTCTATTGAGGAATGTTTCATACAATTTCAAAATCAATTTCCCGGCGTTGTTGAGTACAAAA
Source organism: Anoplophora glabripennis (assembly GCF_000390285.2). Classification (NCBI taxonomy): domain Eukaryota; kingdom Metazoa; phylum Arthropoda; class Insecta; order Coleoptera; family Cerambycidae; genus Anoplophora; species Anoplophora glabripennis. Next base: position 195,112 of record NW_019416484.1, read on the forward strand.
TTTTTCAAAGTGCAGTTCAGCGTTGTGTTAATGTTTTTCGTGAAACGGGCAGTGTAACAAGAAAAGAAGGAAGCGGCCGACCTAAAAAGCGGACTGAAGAATTAAAAGAAAATGTCCAACAAATAATGGAAAATGCGCCAAGAACTTCTGTACTTGTTTTATCACAAATGGTGGGAGTATCAGTCGGTACCTGCCACACAGTGTTAAAAAAAGATTTGCGTTTGTTCTCCTATCGTTTAACTTGTCAGCAAGAACTTCATGAAGTTGATTTTCCGCGACGGGCGTATTTTGTGAATGGTTTTTAAACAACTACGGTGAACTTCATAATATCACCTTTTTTCTGATGAAGCCTGGTTTCATTTAAGTGGTTACGTAAACTCACAGAATATGAGAATGTGGTCTTCTGAAAAACCAGATAACTTTTTTGTCGAGGGCCCTCTACACGCTCAAAAAATTGGAGTTTGGTGTGCTCTCAATCGAAGGAGGATTTATGGACCTATTTTTTTAATGGTACTCTTACTGCGCAAAGGTATAGAGAAGAAATTATCGCTCCTTTTGTTAACCAGCTGGAAGAAAACGAAATTACAAACTTTTACTTTCAACAAGATGGCGCAAGGGCACATACGGCAGGCGAGACGATGAATATGTTGAGGGAAGTTTTCCAAAATCGACTAATAAGTCTCAATGCTGAACATGAATTTCCACCGAGGTCATGTGATATTACGCCGTGTGATTTCTTTTTGTGGCCTTACCTTAAAAACACTATTTTTGAACTGCCTATTCCTGATTTAAACCATCTGCAGGCTCGACTTATAGACAAGATTCGTGAAATTAACAATACCCCGAGCATCTTAGAAAATGTCTTTAATTCTTTGAGGAACAGGTGTGAAAAGTGCTTGGAACAAGGAGGGGGACACTTTCAGCAGCTGCTTTAATTTATTGTTATAACAAGGAGGGGGACACTTTCCGCAGCTCCTTTAATTGTTTGTTATTGTTATCACGATTATTCTTTAAAATAAAGTTATATAGTCATTAACGTTATTGAAACTGACAGCTGCTATACAGCTCGTTGAGAAATGAGGTTAAGTTGGTCGCTATAAGCTACTCCCTACGTCCAATGTGTCAGAGCCAACTTCGACCACGTTTTTATTTGAACGCTCGTTACAATACATTATTGAACATTTAATTAATTAAATAATATCTACTACTAGGTATACCATTTTAAGAAAAAAATGATTTTATTTAAAATAGGGTAACTTACATTAGACATTTTTCCTCAATTATTTTCATCGTGTGAAAGCTGCTTGTTCTAGGGTAATTAGTTGATAAAATCAAATCATTCCCTACCGATTTTACCCTTTATTATTTACTCGCACAACCTATCATTCCTGATAAGTCTATATTTTTTTATGGTAAGACAAAATAATGAAATAATAAAATTGTTAAATAATTGATAAATTAACTTCCATATAAAAATGTGTATATAATAATAGCGATGTTTTTGTCACTTTGACAGCGATAAAAAGGTGCGCAGCTTTTTATCACCGATAAAAAGTTAGTAGGCGCACGTCAGTTTAATATGTTTCCTGTCACTACAATTATTAAGTATTGTTGATTGAAAGTGTGAGTAGTTTTGGAAAAATTTCTTCTGAACCAATTAGAAAAAACATAGAAAAAATCAATTGCACAATCCACAAAAAACACTAAATCGTCGATATGGAGACAATTTATGGAGTTTTGTCAAATTCGAAATTACGAACTGTCAGAAATAACTCCATTAGAAAATATAGCGGATATGTTAAAGGATTGGGTTTATAATATGAAAAAGAACACTGGGGAAGATTACAAAGAATATGCATTTAAAACGATCTGGAATTCAACTGTAAAGATGATTCTAGAAAAATATTTCATTGAATATAACATTAAATTTGATTCTTTTACCGACATAACTTTTAAAGAAGCTTGTGATGCAAGAAACAGTAAGAAAAAGGAATTACAAGCTATTCCAGAGAAAAGAAAGGTATGTTCTGAAACAATAGACAAGAAAAATATACTAAGAATGGCAAAATTGTGGAATATAAATGAACCAGAGGAATTACAAAAAAGATTTTTTCTTATAGCTTCTTATGAATTGGCTTGGAAGGGAGGAGAGGCTACAAACTGTAAAATTTGAAAGAATCGAAAACAATTCAATATTTTCAAAGACAGAACAAGGCGGATCGAAAAAATTGACAGACAGCCAATGGATAACAAAAAATAAGAACGATAAAAGTATTTGTCCGGTTACAATGTTAAAATTATTCTTAGAAAAGAGAAACGAAAACAGAGTTTTTTTAACTGCAAATCCCTTTTGGACAAACACAAATTCTAAAGGTTGGTACAAAAATGTTCCATTAGGAATTAATACTATATATCTGCATGGACAAACGAATCTGCAGCTAAAATTGGACTCGCCATCACAAATAATAAAATTATCAACCAATCAAATCGTGCTAGTATAATTTTTCACTTAGCCAAAGTAGGAATAAATGACCAACAACTAATAAAGATAATCGCACACTCATCGTCATCATTCATTAAACCCTACCTTCAAATTGACGCTGAACATCACGAAATTCTTATTAGCAACTTAAGAACCTCACATAGAATAAGTCAAAAGGAATATTCAACATGTACGGAAACTAGACAAGAAAATATTGAAATCCGTACACCACATTAAACAATTTATAATAACTGTATTTAATAACTATTCCCTCAAATAATTTGGTATTTATTTTACAACATATTTATGTTTGTTGTTCATTCACATATTTGATTGTTAATTTATCTTGCCAAAAACCACACAAGCTTTTCATTTCATGGATAAATTTCTTTTAACTCAAAATTTTGCCAATTAGTAATTTTACTCGAAAAGCTGGAATTTGACAAAATCGCTCGACCTTTGGTCTCGCGATTTTTTCATGTCAGTTTTTCTTGTACAATAACTGATTGGTCAAATTTTTTGTTACAAAGAGAATTTTTTCCGATAAAAAGAAAAGTTCTTGTGATTTTACTGTTGATAAATGTATTACATCATTTTGATCAAAATTCTCAAGAAAATTTTGATAGTTTAGTATACACCACAATCAGCAGAACTCATAAAATTGAACGCAAAACGTCTTCAAGAACAAACGTTAAAACAAGAAAGTGATGTGCCATTTCGTTTCTATATATGTATTTAATAATTACTTACATGACATTTTATTGAAAAAAACAAATTAGTTTCATGACGTTTCCCAAGCTCGACCAGGCACCGCCGCTGTCTTTACAATCCCAATGATTTATTTATTTACTAGTTTTATTTTACATCTACATCCTTTACGGACCTACATACGCTTATATAGTTCCAATACGTCAGTTGCGGAGTGCATCTGAAAGATGACATACGCATTTAAAACTTTATTACAAGTGCAGTACGTATGCCGTGGAAAAACGGAACTTTCTGCTCCCAGTTTGGCTATCTCGCTAGATGCGGTCATAAAAAAAGGCAATCACCGTACCGGTACGTCTATCTAGAAGTGATTTATTGGCTAATTAATTATTGCGAATTTTGTAATCGATCGTAAATAGTTTATTGTGTGCAAGTAAGGACACTCGACTGGTATTTATGTTGCTAACAGGTTGCGTGTGTGTTACTAATTTTTATGACGTATCGCTCATATTTATTTCCTTTGCTAGCCGAGGTGGCGCAAAATACTGTCGTGCAGGACATTTGTAGAAATTGCGATAAAATTGATCTAATTATCGACTACTACATTAATGTTAAAAATTGTTAATAAGAGATTGTTATTAAGAGATCGAATAAATTGATCGATGCGATGCTTCAGACCAGAGGCAGACATGCACATGTTATTGTACAATGATACGGATAGTAGGATTATTAAAATGTGAAGTAGTCNCATAGAATAAGTCAAAAGGAATATTCAACATGTACGGAAACTAGACAAGAAAATATTGAAATCCGTACACCACATTAAACAATTTATAATAACTGTATTTAATAACTATTCCCTCAAATAATTTGGTATTTATTTTACAACATATTTATGTTTGTTGTTCATTCACATATTTGATTGTTAATTTATCTTGCCAAAAACCACACAAGCTTTTCATTTCATGGATAAATTTCTTTTAACTCAAAATTTTGCCAATTAGTAATTTTACTCGAAAAGCTGGAATTTGACAAAATCGCTCGACCTTTGGTCTCGCGATTTTTTCATGTCAGTTTTTCTTGTACAATAACTGATTGGTCAAATTTTTTGTTACAAAGAGAATTTTTTCCGATAAAAAGAAAAGTTCTTGTGATTTTACTGTTGATAAATGTATTACATCATTTTGATCAAAATTCTCAAGAAAATTTTGATAGTTTAGTATACACCACAATCAGCAGAACTCATAAAATTGAACGCAAAACGTCTTCAAGAACAAACGTTAAAACAAGAAAGTGATGTGCCATTTCGTTTCTATATATGTATTTAATAATTACTTACATGACATTTTATTGAAAAAAACAAATTAGTTTCATGACGTTTCCCAAGCTCGACCAGGCACCGCCGCTGTCTTTACAATCCCAATGATTTATTTATTTACTAGTTTTATTTTACATCTACATCCTTTACGGACCTACATACGCTTATATAGTTCCAATACGTCAGTTGCGGAGTGCATCTGAAAGATGACATACGCATTTAAAACTTTATTACAAGTGCAGTACGTATGCCGTGGAAAAACGGAACTTTCTGCTCCCAGTTTGGCTATCTCGCTAGATGCGGTCATAAAAAAAGGCAATCACCGTACCGGTACGTCTATCTAGAAGTGATTTATTGGCTAATTAATTATTGCGAATTTTGTAATCGATCGTAAATAGTTTATTGTGTGCAAGTAAGGACACTCGACTGGTATTTATGTTGCTAACAGGTTGCGTGTGTGTTACTAATTTTTATGACGTATCGCTCATATTTATTTCCTTTGCTAGCCGAGGTGGCGCAAAATACTGTCGTGCAGGACATTTGTAGAAATTGCGATAAAATTGATCTAATTATCGACTACTACATTAATGTTAAAAATTGTTAATAAGAGATTGTTATTAAGAGATCGAATAAATTGATCGATGCGATGCTTCAGACCAGAGACAGACATGCACATGTTATTGTACAATGATACGGATAGTAGGATTACTAAAATGTGAAGTAGTCGATGCTTCACCATCACTGGTAAAAATTGCATGTGTATTATAAACTATTTTAGATATGCGCCTGTGACTTTGGTAAATGTTGAACGTGGCTTGTAATCATTTATGAAGGTTCTGTAGTATTAGAACCGTTGTTATTGTTGATTAATGTGGATGTGGATTAATAAACCACACCATATCAAACATTTGTGCAACATTACCAAGAAAATAATTATTTATTGTACTTGAAGGGATAATAAAATATATTTTCTTTCTATAGAATAGATTTATTTCTCTGAACATTCGTTAAAATTTTTTAGAGTTACGAATAACAAATCCCAAGTTTTTATACAATTCTTTATTTCTTCATTTACATGCAATTACTGTCAAAAGTGACAAATCCTTAATTTAGTCACATATGTTTAATACGATTTCATTACAGTTTAGTCATAAATAATTGGAAACGCTTTTTTTGTAAAGGTCACAACATTGCATTTCGCAGAATTTAATTGAAGATTGTTGGCAATATACCAAGAATTCATGTTATTTAAGGAGGTATATCGGGGTCCGAGGGATGTGAGGAGCGCAGGGGGCGCTTTTCTTATGGGACTAAAGCCCGCTGCCAATTTGAAAAAATTAAATTCTTTTGAAATTATTTGCGATAAACATTATCTATATAGCAAATAAATCCACTCATATGCACATAGCATACATATTACAACATAAAAATATCATATTTAAGTAGTTTTAAATTATATTTAATGAACGCATAAAGACTAAGTAGTGTGTATAAGCGCTAATAATTGACTAGCAGTTGTACACACTGCGGACTTACAGACCTCGGACATCGGAGATATTGCGCGTCAAATTCGGGTAAAGATGCGTACGCGTTCAAAAATGTATTGTGTGTAAACTCTGTACAATATAATTATTATACGAGTATATAGCAAATATATCGTATTATCTTCGCGAAGATTTGTATCCTTTATTTAAAATTCGTAAATCATGTGAACTGGCAAAACAACGAGATAATAATTATGTTAATTTAGTTCTAAAGAAATGAAATCACAATCGCGCCCATCTCTCGTCCAAGTCAAAGAAAATGTTGAATGCAATTTTGAAGGTTCTGTGATAGAAATTACATTATTACTTACTGTTCGTGTTTTTCATCTCTATTTTAGTAATGTTACAAAATTTTGCAACTATAATTAATTTTTTAGATATAAAGTTTGCTGAGAAATATTTATGTTCCTTTGTTATTTCGTACAAGTGCTTTTATCTCAAGTATTACTAATTATATTAATCAAGTAAAAAAAACTTTATGTAACCCTAAATATTGCTGGGTAATGATTACCATGTTTTTATAAACCACTAAATATATTAAAAGGATTTATCAACTGTATTTTTTATTCCAATAAATATATCACAGCTTCCTAGTCTTTCTTAATTAATCTAATTTTTTAAAAACATTAGAAAAAATCATCTGTTGTGCATAATTATTGTTGATAACAATGTATATGGGATTTAGGAAAAATGTATATGTTTGAAATCAATTTCGTTTTTATCAAGTATATGTATTCCCTCCTTGCTGTCAGCTGATTGCGACGTTGCCACATAAATCCTCAAGTCAGTCAGAAATGCAATTATTGGTTTCTGTTTCTAATTAATACAGCTGTACTATGTTCAAAACTTACATTAGTTTTACATCAAAAATAAGATAATACTGTGGTGTACTATCTATGGAGAAGTTTTGTTTCGCAATTTCTACATTTTTTTCTGTTATGGGCAAAAAAGAGCCGGATCGTCCATCTTCGCCGTATAAACCTATGTTAAAATGAACAACTTTCAACAACAATATCTCAAAATCTGGATTAAAAAAAATTTCAAAAAAATATGATGCACAGAGGGAGCACTGGGTAATACGCTATATAAATTTCAAGTACATCTATGCATTTGAGTAAACCCGATATACTTCCTTAAGGAATTCTGTAGTTTAAAACAATCGGAAATAGTGTTTATTGCACAGCAAATCTTAACATAATCGGCATATAAAAAATAGGACACTCTTAAATCTTCTGTCATTGACATTAATTACAAATAACAATGGCCCATGAATGGAACCTTGACGTACTCCAAAAGTTACACTTATCTCTTTTGAAATAAAGCCACTATGTTCAACATTAAATGTTATTCAAAAGTCGTTGTAGAAGCCAGAATTGTAGAATAGAATTCTCTTCCAATACTGGCTTTGAAAGTTTATATTTATACTTGTTTGAGCAAAACAACTTGATTTGAAACCGAGAGGCCAGTTAATTGGAGTTTGACTCCGAATTAGCTAATAAATATTTGTTAACTGAAATTTGGAAGGAGGTACATACAAATTACATCAAGATTTTCCCGAGAAAAAAGGATTTTTGGCACTGTTTGGTTTATAATAAATCTTCTGCAAGTCGTATTGTTGATAATATCGAAAATTCATAAAAAAAACGGTTCGAATAAAAGTTCAGTTTCTCTTAAAATAATTTTCCATTATACAGGGTGCCCCATTTTTACTGGACATACCTAATTCAAGTACAACACCGTGCATGTTATACTTTTTTTTAAGGTCTATGTTAAAATTACATTAAATCTAAAACGTACCATTCTGGTGTTATTTGATGTTAAAAAAAGTCGTTGGCATCCTCGAAAATATCAAATATGTCCAAAACTAAAAGATAAAATAGTTGCCGATACTCGAGAGCATCTAGCCGACCATCCCCATGGAACTAAACTAAACTAAACATGCAGAGTGGAAATTTTTGACTAAGTTTTGAAAATTTATGACGAAACTGACTGTCGATCTCTCCTAATGACCAGAACTACAGCAGACGATATCGACGGGGACGAGTTAAACCGTCTTAGTTTAGAATTTTTGAAAATAAAAAGTTTCCCAAATACATAGAAATTGGAATTGAGGCAGGTCACTATAAAGATACACGGAACAACAGTCCAAATACCAACACGGTCGCGCAAATTTCAAAGATAGGTGAAATCTTTGACGTTCAAATCTAGGGCGAAGATCATTGCAGTACTTCTCCGGAGCCAACGTACCAGGTGATTGAACGTCGACTCTGGCAATTTATTAACCAAGACCTGGCCAGTATTCAGTACGACCCTAAGCTTTCAAGCCCTGCATTGTATAAATCCCTTTTATCCCCATATTTTAAATGTATTTATTGTTAATACATGTTCAATAAATCCACTGTTTTTTCAAAACATTGGAAAATTTGCGAGAGCACTGCTTGAGCAGTCTAACATGTCTAACAGCCAGTCCCCCTGAAAGCTCTAAGGCTTAGTTTTTGCTGCTTAGAGTCTAAGCAGCAAAAACAAGGCATTCCAAGTAGCCCAAAATCAGGATACTCCAAAAAGACCTCAAATAGTGTTAGAAAAAAATACATAACAGGAACACATTGTAAGTATTTAATTATGAAAATTTGGAGACCTAATTATGTATAGATTAGTAAAAATGTATTGGTCACTTCACTTGAAACACGTATTTTTAAAATTATTTTACAAATATATTCGTCTCTTCTCTTCAGAAAGTGTTTCTACGCCAATGACACACATACGCAAACACCACAATAGTACTGCGAGGTGAATCGGCCTCGAGGAGGAGAAGCACCTGCCGTCCACAGCTCGTGCTCCACGATTTCATTGCTTACCGATATTGATTAAATAATTAGTTGAGAGAGGAAATTGACCGACCTGCAGGCGCAGCTCTCTCATTCCTTTGGTCTTGAACCGGATACAGAAGAAACTATTAACTTCTTAAAGAAAAATAATAATCAACATATTCATTCTAACCACGCTGCTTAGCCCAATTCGAGCATAGAGTTATTCATTTAGTTCTAAGTAGTCTGTGATAAAAAAGATGATGTTTCTGGGTACTACAGGGTTCTGACCTAGGTTCCATTTATTTTCTTTATTTATTAATGATACAGTCAAATACCTGAACGTCGATGTCGATGATGCTAAGAAGTTTGAAAAATAAGAGGCGTGACAATAATAATCTCCTTTCTGAGATTAAGCAGAGACTTGGTATCAGTAATCAATAAATAGTGTCTCAATTATTTCAGGCAGATTGATTTAAAAACCAAATAAACTTCACTTCACTTAAACAGCATTGTTCCTTATCACATCACAATGAAACGTGATTCTCTGTAGAAGTTCCTCCATAGTGTCGACCGGAGTGGAATACACCAATTGTTTGAGGTGTCTCCAGAGGCGTTAGGTCGGGAGATCGAGGAGGCCAGGCAATAGGTCCCCCGCTACCTCTCCAACGGTTTGGATAGACGTTATTCAGGTGCTCCCACACACCAACACTGAAATGAAGTGGTGCACCATCGTGCATGAAGTACATGTTTCGACGGGTTTCGGTAAGGGTTCTATTAAATCTTGAAAAGCGTTCTGAAGGAACTCCAAATAAAGTTGAACATTCAGTCGTTCCGGCAATACGAATGGTCCAATAAAAAAATTGCCAATATTTCCTGCCCAGATGTTAATTGATTGGAACTGATGTTGATGATGCGAAACAATAGTGGCATGAAGATTTTATCAGCCCATACATGTGTGTTGTGATACCATTTTTGGTAAACCTTGCTTCATCCGTGAAAAGATAGTGCTAACGAAGTTTACATTATATCGTTGCTGATCCAATAGCCAGTTTGCAAACTGTATTCTACGAGGAAAATCTTCAGGAATCAGTTCATGTATTTTTTGCAAATGGTATGGACGTAACAGCTATCCTTGAAGAACATCATGTACTATTGTTTTCGGTGTATTAAACTGTGCTGATGATGGAGTGTCTTCTACAGCAATTAAAATATTTTTCTCTAATTGCGGCGTACGTATGGTTCTTCTCAAACCAGCATCAGTATTATTTTTCAAAATTTTCTTACGAATATGAAGAAAGTTAATAATATGTATTACCTTATTAACTGGAATCGCCCACCATTCTCCCTTAGACGTTGGTCAACTCGTTGAAATGTCTTCTGGCTTGGCAGAGCACGATTAGGAAATCTGTCGTGATATAACCTTTTGGCTTGTAAAGCATTCCAAGACGCAATACCATACATGAGATGTATATCTGGATACACACAATAAACATGTATTCCATATTTCGAATTAATTCACAATTAAATTCACTACGAAATCCAAAAATCGGTAAATTAATAACGAAGTAAAGGATCAATGTGTCAGAGATGTTAATTTGTTGTCGAGAAAAAAAAATAGAAATCATGGCCCTTTTTTTTATTATTATTTTTCTCGTAAACGGTTCAATTTATCGACAATAAACAAGAGTACCTTTTTGTTAGTCTAAGGTTGAAGCTACTCAGATTTATTATTTTAAAGTCTAAAGGCATTAAGTTGTATTACGCCTTACATTTGTTAATTGGGCTCATGCAGCGAAATAATATATTATGATTTTTTTGAATAAGTCATCTTTACCGATGAAGCTCATTTTGAAATTGGTGGATATGTAAACAAACCAAATTGTCGTATCTGACATGAGTAATATTGGAACAACCAGTGCATCCACAAAAAGTAACTGTTTGGTGTGGTTTTTGGTCTGGTGAAGTAAGTATAGAGAAATTGTTTATAAACCAGATAAACTACTTTAGAGAAAGTTGTAGACTGTTATCTGTTTAAAACCGACCTCCCTATTTTTAGACCCGCGAGCCGCCACTGCGTGTGGACTTACCTCAAGTCAATGTAACTTAGGGCCAATTTTTGGGTCTCCTTTTCTTTAAAAACTTATTTAAATGCACTTACAATATCAATACAATACAATAGTGTAATTCTAGGGTAAGGACTCGGCTGCGAAGCGGGCGACTGTACGCCCATGGCTGAAATTTGAATGTGCATTTGTCCCGTGCCTCTTCCTCTTCGATAATCACAAAAGGAAATCTTGTCCGCCCAGAGCTATCGACAGATGGCTAAATATATGCAAAGGTAACGAGCGAAACGGCTTACGAACTGTAAGTTGGAGATTATTCCCCGCTTAGCATTGTTCTTTCCGCAATGGGAGTTAATAAAGTCGGTTTTAATGCGCTTCCTTTGCCTGGTCATTCGGCGTGTGGGACCAGTTGGCCGTCTTTCGTTTCGTTTGTTTTTCGGTGCAGTTGTTTGGGGAGGTATAATAGGAATCGGGTGTTAATAACGCTGTACAGGAAACTGTTACTTCATTCTTTGCAAATCGGTTTTAGTCACAACAGCGAATTATATTTTCATCAAGGTATGCCTTCATAAAAAGGTCACCACCAGGATGATTAATGATTGATATACAGTTGTGGAAATTATATGCAATTTTCATGAAGATATGGATACTGATTTCCAAAAAGGAAAACTTTTTACAGTCGTTTTTATTTTCTACCCGGCCAGTAGTCATCATTACAAATATGTGTGTTTCATTTTTCAATTTTGTAATTTCATTTTAAAAATTAAAATTTGAAGTGTCAATACTTTTATTGTTTGCAGTTTTGGAACTCTCAGTGATTTCAGTAGCTTTGTCTTCGGTTATAAAAGTCAGTCCTGCTTAACTTTTTTAATTTTCAATGAAAGAAAAGTAAATGTAAATTAATAATAATAACTACGAAAGTTGTAGCTGTCAATTAGAAGTTTTTTAAGATGGTGGTATTGAACTTTGTAGAGGGTGTTCCTCAAAAGCACGGCAAACTAAACATGTTTTTTATAAAGAAAGACTGGATATTTTTGGATTTTTTATTAGTTACATCAATTCACATCAAATAACTTCAAAGATGATTGAAAAAATGTGATATTTTATTTTTAACTTGAACACCCTCTATCTTGGAAATCAGTAACTTTAGGCCCCTGGTTTGTTAAATCTTTTGAGCGTAAAATGACACAAGAGATCACCCCATTGATTTATGACACGGACTTAAAACCTTGCATGTGTTTTATATTTGGTCTAATCGTTTATGACATATAGGAACATAAAAAAAATGTAAATATTTATGATTTTCTTAATATTTTCTGGTATTTATTTGTTAATCCTCTCTTTTGAATTATTTTATTACGAACATCTCAAAGAGTTAATGGTTCCCCTTCACAAAGTCTGCTTCTAAAGTTATTCCTCAAAACTGAATCTAGAGGACTTAAGTCAGGGCTATTTGAAGGCCACCAAACACCTATACAAAAATTAAAAGCAGCAGTTTAATTTTGGCCTTAATTTTGGTAACAATATTGTCTGGCAACTGGATGTGGGATTTCTTTATAATCTACTTAACATAAATTTTTGGCTTCTGTAGATCTGGTGGTCCTAAAGTAGCCCTAATTTAAGTCCTCTGTATACACTTTCGAGGAGTTACCTTAGAAGCAGACTTTATTATTATCTGTGAAGATTTTGTGGAGTAGAACCACTAAATTTTCAAAATATTTGTAATAAAATAACTCAAGAAATGGAATTAATAAGAGAGAACTAAGAAAAGCAATAAATGAATTAAAACACAATTATTTGTAGGTTATACGTAGATCACAGTAGAGGTCATTTTGAACATTTATTTTAGATACTATTATTTATCATGTTTCATTTACAATTTTAATTTCTTTTTCATGGCAAAAAGGAAGAAAAGTCCTAGGTGATTGCTTAAATATCTTCCTATATTTTATATACGGTTAGATCAAATATACAAATGTCTATTTAATAGGTATTTCTTCCTTATTTAACAGTTTCTTCTACATTCAAAGATCAAGAAGCCAAGGAGGTTCACATTTATAACCAATATCTCTGGATCTTCAATTGGGACAATCTAAACTTGAAGAAGATGTTGTCCAAAACAAATATCTTGGTCAACGATTCTTATATTTTTTTACCAAAAGCTTTCTCATCGTGTACGAAAGAAAGGATGAGTATTGAAATTTTAAGCAACTGACTGCAATAACTCTTGCTGCAATCAGTATATATCAGTAGCCATTTATTATGTCAAAACAGGTATAAATATGCATCTGCCACAGGTGGCTGTTGTGTACTCCAGTTATCTTTTCTTGTAAGCGATATCCATGTTCCTTTTAGTCTCGATTAATTTACGTTAATGTAATTGATGAAACACTTTGGGTATACATTTCTTGTTTAAGAGGGAATGAGAAAACGTTTTATTTAAATCAACATATATTTTTAAAATACGTACATACACAATTTAAAAAATTTACAATGTCACCCTAGCTACATACAAAATCAATAGTCAACATCTCGTCGTATTTATAACAATGGAAAGGCACCCAATACAATCTTAGCAGTATATTTACAAAACTGACCTAATAACTAGAAAAACAGAAGTATTATAATACATGATAATCTTTGGTTTTGACAGCTGTATGAAGTTTTACTAAAAAATTTCAAGGCGCCTTAAAAATTTGTTAGTAAAACTGGGGCAAAGTGCAATATAAAACAAAAGTGCATTTTTACAATTTTTGTACAGAACGCAACGTATTAGACCACATAGTAAGCTGCTATATGATTAAAAGGAGGAGGGTCACTTAGCGCTTTCTTCGGTCAAGTTGGAAAAATAAAAAAAAATGCATGATTTTTATAGCCTAGAACCAGACAAACATAATTCAATCGATTTTAACCCAAATGGACCCACCCTTCACCATCCATTGCCCTACATACCCCCCATTAACAGACCCACAAACAATGACACGTAGTAATGGCAGAAAAATTACTTTTTACTCATCCCTAGTAGGCCAGGTCGAATCTGTCAAAATTACAAAAATTTTTAAAAAATTTTTAAAAATACCAATTTTATCCGAGTTTTTGGAACCTATGCATTTTGGAAGAATATTGAAGAGGAAAAAAATGTTTAAATTTATTACCGATGTTGCAAAATAGCAATAATTGATGAAAAAAAGGAAAAAAAAGTTTTTGGAAAAATTTTTAAAAAAAATTTAAATGCCTCCAAGACAATTTTTGGTCCAAAATTTCAGAAAAAAAAAACTATCCAAAAAATATCAAAGAAATTTGAAGGAAAGTTGGAATATACTCTAAAGTTTTTTTACCCGTTTTACTCAAAGCTATAAAAATTATGCAATTTTTAAAATTTTTCAATTGGGTCGAAAACTGCGCTAATAACCTTGCTCCTTTCAACGTAAAAAGAGGAAAAACATATGACGAAAAACAAAAAATAATAATTACCCAAGGATGTGATAATTACATGTTCTAATAGGATGGAAAATACACTTGGTGTCGATAATTTCAACTAAAAGCAGCTTATAACTGAAATTTGAAGCATCAAAATCCAAAGTTTCAAACGAATTTCGAACTTATTTGCACTTTTTCAAGATTGGTAACGCAACAGTACTTCATAAACTGATTGAACTTAGACTAGACTGGTTCGAAGTCCCAATACTTTTACAAAAAGCTACTGAAATAGTCATAGCTTAACTGTTTCTTAAAAGTACAATTGAAAGCACGAAAATTTATTAATATATTTACAAAAATAGTTTTCAATTTCGATAGTTGTTAGAAATTTTATCACTAAAAGTGTCTGAATACACCCTAGCATCTTATAAGACAACTAAGCGTATACCTTTACTTTGGTCGTTTTTGGACGGATTGGATATAAAATGGCATTAACTTGGCCAACATTTTTGGACATGGCACCAAAAGGACACGGGCAATTTCTGCTTGAATGGCACAACAAGTTATGGCAATCCCAAATGGCAAACAACTTAGAATGAATACCAGTTAAAGGGGTTGGTAGAGATAACAGTATTATTGTTAATACTTAATTGCTGATTTTGTAAATATTAATTAGATACAGTGTACTTCAGGGATCAGTTCATGACCCTCTTTGTTTTATAAAGCAAATTATTGATTTCCGCTTCTATTTGTCTGGCTTCTTTTAAATTCTAAACGAACTTTGGTTTTAGGATTACCTTGTATCATTTATTGTTATCATCCCCACACCCTTCTCTGATAAGAAATATATCAATTCACACAGATTTGTTCGAGAAATATGTATGGTAACTCATGGAAAACCTCTCTAGCTGCTGCTGCTGCTGATCTCGTGCTTCACATCGATGTCTGTCGGTCTGTACACACTGCTGATGACGGATTCCGGCACTGTGGGGTGTTGGGACTCTCGGTGTCTCCTCAAATCGACTTTCCTCTGGAAAGCCTTATCGCAGAGGCCGCAGGAGAAGGGCTTGTAGCCTGTGTGTTTGCGCATGTGCGTGATGAGGTTGGAGGATTGGCTGAAGGCCTTCGAGCACACGACGCACTTGTGGGGCTTTTCGCCTGAAACAGAGAACGAGATTAGGGACTTTTTAGGGTTTCGCGAGGTGGAGTTTCGGTTACTGCAACCCCTATCCCGCGAGGGGTGGATTTTACTGAAATTGCATACGCTGAAGAGCAGATGGGTTGGTTGAATTTAAGTTTCTCATGATCGATTTTGATTTTGTTATGATGGGAAAATAAAAAATTGTAGGAAAATTATGTACTTGGATATGATTAGGATATTATTATTTGGTCTCTGAAAATCTTATCGGATTTTTCGTGGAAGGTAGATTTGGGCTGTTTTTGAAGGTCTGCTTTTCTTTCCGTGGAGTTTTTCGAAAAGAAAATTTATATATGGAAAAAATGTAATCAATAAAAATTGCAAAAAAAGGTTCCCCCAACGACTTTAATTTTACAAGAAATCGTAGGAGCAGATAAAAAATGTAAATCTCTAAACTAAAAAGACAACAAACAGTTATTCGATCATACAGGGCGATTTTTCAGCCTGTTATAATTTCAAGGGTTTATTATTTATATTATTTTATATAATTAATGAATCAAACTGTACAGACAATAGCTTTCGAGATAGAGGGTGCTGAAATAAAAAAAAAATTATATGTATTCAAAGGTCTCTGATGTTGCTTGACGTATGTAGATGAAACTTAGGCTAATGGCTAATTATAGGCTAAACTTCCTGAAATGATATACAAATCTGCCAACCACTGGCAGAGATAGAGTAGGAGATACTGTCGACGGTCAAATGTCGACGCCACTGAATGTTTTGGAAATTAGATAAATACATAGGTACATTTAATTCCTAATCCAATTTTTATTAAATACAGTATATCCATTGAAAAACTCATTAACGTAGAAATTTTAAATATTTTGGAAGCTACGCCTCCCCATTATTCCTCAGATAATAATTAAAAAATTATATTTTAATGATTTTTTAAAATTTTTTATGGTTACACTGTATATAAAAACTTATTCCGAACAAAAGATTCCTATACTTTAAAACATTATTTTTTTTTTGAAAAACGTGTTTTTAAATTTATTCAGCTGTGCGACAAGCTTATTTAAAACTAAAAATGTAGATTTTATAAGTTGGTTAAATTGTTAGTCTACTCAAACAGGAAAATAACTAGTAATCATCGAAACTGTGGTCATAGGCAACTTGATTTCATTCTACTGGAGATCCATATTTATGTTTTAAGTCCATATTTATGCTTCAACATGCGTTTTATACTCTTCTAGCTTATGGCCTACATATAAGATCGACACAGTCAATTTGATTTTTTTTTATTAAAAGTCCATGTTTACGTTTTAAAGCGTGTATTATATTTGTATCTTATGAGATCGAAACTGTGGCCATAGTTGACTTGATTTTTTCATATTGGAAATACATGCTTATGCCAGTGGCGGCTCGTGACATTGTGAATAGGTAAGGCCCGTGGCTTTTTTACTAAGTGGCAAGAAAAAAATAATTTTCAAGGTCAAACAACTAAATGCATCTGGAAATTTTTAGTTGCACTTAAAATATAGAAAAACTGATGTTCTCGAGCAGGATTTTCATTCAAATGTTATAAAAAATAATACGCTCTCAAATAATAAATAGGAATAAATTTCCACGTCATTTTTTATTATGGAGATCTTTGCCAATAGCCCTACTATAAAATTATATTATTAATAATAATATCAGAACTTTAAAAATTGTTTTTACAATAAAATTAATTGACAGAAAACAAATTGTTCCTACTTGGTTTTTGAATTTAAAAAATTATTTAAAAATATAAAAACAAATTTAGCCAGCCAATTTATCTATTTACATAAAAAACAACGCCGCCAGCTTTTCGTTTGCCTCCACTTTTAACAAAATATTTTGAAACAGTGAATGTTTTTATAAAACAGGTTTATTCGTCCGTCCTTTTTTGCAAATTTACTTATTTTATTTACTTCATCAAATTGAGGATCGGCACTAAGATTTTACAATAGTTCTTTTTCTATCGTCATCACTGATAAGTTGTTTAAAGCGCTCTTGTGTTATCGTATTTCTAAGTCTTAATGTGCGTAAGACACAAAAAATTTCTTTTTGTCGAGACAACAATTTATCTTTCCGCAAATACTATTTTAAATTCCTTGTATAATATTTCTTTCGTTTTTTGAACTTCTAAATTACGAAATTGTTCGCCTCCGTACAAAAATATGAATTTCGTCTTGCAATCTATCTATTTCAAAAACGTTCGGATACTTTTGTAATAAACATTCAAACGATTTTTCGGGAAATTTGTTTGCATATTCGGGAAATTTAGAGGAATTTATTAAAGTAAAAAATTTAAATCATGTAAATTCTCAAAACGAGTAGGTACTTAATTAAGTGGAAATATATTTCGAAAACATTTCTAATTCGACGCAACTTTTGCCTCGTTTACAATTTCTTTTTTTCTATTAAATGTCCATATTTATTTTAAAGCGCTTATTATATTTCTAACTTAATAAGGACTTATTAGATCGACACTGTGGCCATAGTTGACTTGATATTTTTCCATTGGAAGTTCATACTTATGCTTTACAGTAGGTTTTGCATTTCTAACTTATAATAATCTATAAGATCGAAACTGTGATCGTAGTCAACTTGATTTTTTTCTATTGGAAGTCCATATTTACACTTTAAATCCATATCTTTGCTTTAAAATGAATTTATACCTTTTAACTTATAGTACGTATAAGACATTAAAGGTGTCATAATCAACTTGATTTTTATTTTATTAGAAGTATATATTTATGCTTGAAACTGGATTTTATGTTTCTGATTTATTAGATGCAGTTAATATTAATAATTTATTGAATCACACAAACGCACTGTTTGTTTCCAAATGGCGATAATCGATGTACCCGACAATTTGCCCCGTAACGTAATGAGGGGTATCGGGAAGAAGACGGCAACGCCGTGACATCCACTGTTTCTGCCGTAATGAATTAGAGGCCGTTTCCAATAATAACCGGTAACGGCGTTATAAATAATGCGCGACTGGGACGGAGAATAACAAGGCAATTTCTAAATTATCCATTTGACAAGTGATGGTTCGGTTCTGATATAACGTTGATACATCGCCGTACACCGCTTTCCACTAAAACTTATGAGCGAACCCCCTAGGGGGCAGATTATCTAACGTGGACATTCGTTTCGAACATCAATTTCAATTAGCGGACGGCCGACGGGGTCTTTCGCGGTTTTAATCAGTCGTTTTATTAACATAAGTAATTAGAAGTTTCGGGGAATAATTTTTGCTGCGAAATATGCACGGGGGATGGCCAGATAGTGTTTTAATTCATTGACTCGACTAGGAAATGCGAACGAGTTAAATAAGATTTTGATGCAAAAGTGTAACAAAGGCAACTTCTACTCTTCAAGAATATCGTAACATACGCTGCTGTGCAGAAAAATGTACGTATATAGTGGACCGTTACCGCCTGCACCACAAAGCCTTACATCTGCCGCTGTCTTGTTTGGTGACGTCAGTACTAGTGGTATTCTTAATCTCTAATTATAAATGACAAGTTGACAGGCGCTTTGTTGTCAGCTTAATTTAAATATTTTGTTTTTTGCAACTGTTATGATCATGTAATTTTAAATAATCCTGAATGTAATTGTTGTGTGTACTACATACTTACACCAAAATGTCGTTTTATTTTGTAATTTAAATCAGGTTACTAAAATCACAACAGCGCAGCGTGTCGCAAATAAAGCTTTATGGTAAAAGAAATGACATATTAAGTAAAAAAGTACCTAACTAATTTTCGTTAAACATGTTTGTACATTTTTTGCTAAGTTAACTTAAATTAACATTAACTTTAATATTGCCCACAAGTCGTATTTTTCTGTATTAATTGCTGTTTTTAAATCTTCTAAACGGCAAAAGCTTACTTTTTTTTATAAATCCGTTTGAATAGAAAATAAGAGGTCTTGTTAATATCTAACTGGCAATAAATCTGTATTGGATCTGCATTACTATCTGTTCGTGGAGGTACTGTACAACTTCATTGAAATTGGTATAAAGTTCTTCTGTAATTAGCAGAAGAGAATTCTTGCCGAGTACCTGAGAAATGTTCCAATACTACAATCTGATTTCTTTAGTTTGATCCCTATCCAATCCATGTCAACAACTCTCTCTATCTTATACTCTCCAACTACATAACAATTAATTAATTAGAAATGAAATATGTCTACAAGTAGAAGAAAAACCAAATCACGAGGTTTGAGATCTGAAGCTACAATCTAGCCACTGTCAATTCACTTCTTTGATATTAACCATACATTCTATGAAACAAATCATCCAGAAACACTGACCAGCCAATTAATGAGATCAAAATAGCTTTACAGGAATTAAATATCTAACCCTATTTACAATTCCTAAAGGATGTAAAGCCTATATTAATGAATCATTATCTTCACAGACCTTAACCACTTGATTGAAGAATGATTTACAATTCATCCTGAAATTGAAGCAATGCCGCACCTATTGACTGCAACAAACCCTTAATAATACAATGAGAACATTTAATGATATTCAGATGAAAATCTTGTTCCAGTTCCGATAAAGTAAACTAGTAATGAAACTATTCTCTATCTGCTTTAGATGATCAACATTACGCTACCCAATGAACCAGAATTTCGTTCCACTATGTCAGTTCTCTTCTAAGGAGGGAGGAGTTATGAGAACACAGTGCATATCTGTATTTTATAAAGCTTTATTTACAATTCAATAACATACTATATTTGACTTTCATTTAAGAGGTTGCAGTGGATTAATTTTTTAGCCCTTGAGGAGTTAGGATCTTATTTTTTTCTGTGGGGTAACATGAAGAGTTTAACCAATCAATATTGAACAAGATCACATACAAGACATAATTTATGCGCAAAGAAACAAGCATGTCGTATACACGAACATCTTATTTTCTGGTATAGAACTCAGAAATAGTGAGTAAAGAAAACCTTTCAACATTTTTACTGACAATCCTTATATTTCAAGTGATGTTAAGCAAATAGGAGTTTTCGTATGTATTTTATTATTGCCTTAATCAAATCAATCACAGATTTGCCTTGTTATTGTATTATTGATAATGTATAAGATAATTGAGGAACAAAGAATTAGAAGTTCAGTACATCTAGAGGACGACAAAATGTGAGTGATTTTTCAAACCAGAAACCAGATTATACTTTCTCGATGGTTTTCGACTCAGTGGATCTCAATCCAATCTCAGATTAGCTATTTTACATCATATTTTAAAGATATCCTAACCTAAAAGTGAGAAAACACAATTTTTGCAATATTTGAGGTTATGTCACGAAGTAATTTTTCTCCAAAAACTCGATTTGGCATCTTTACGGGGCTCTAGGGTAGATCTACTGTTTCAGAAATTTGATCCCCAGGGCTTTGGTATAGAATCTACAGCCTTAGAATTTCTTCGCGTCGAAATTCGATCATCTAGGCTATGAGATTGTATGGATTGGATTGGCCATTTTGAATTTTCTAATTTTGCCCTCACATTCGTAATCAGCGACCCCGAAAACCAAGAATAGTGCTTTCAGATGTCATAACAAGTTTTGTGCGAAAAATTACCTTGTGATGTAACATAACCTCAAATATACCGAAAAACCGTGTTTTTTACACTTTTGGGTTAGGATATCTCGAAATCTTGACGTGTTGGAACAATTCTGAGGTCAGATTCAGATTGGTCTAAAATTTTATCGGTCTGTGTTATTGGTTTTGTTTTGTGATTAAAAAAAATATGCAGCAAAAGTCAGTTACTGATTTTATCTTTGCGTACGGCGGCTGAGGTTGCAATAAATGAACCCTGGCCCGCAAGGCTTATCCTCCAACTAAATGGATAGACGACTATGCGGGTCTCACCTTCAACGCTGATTGCTGACCGCTATGCCTCGGTGCTGATTTCATTGCCCCTTTTAAGGCCAGAAATTTGTAAATAATTTATACGCGTCCCGATAAGGCGAAGGAAAAATTCCGAATCCATATAAACAGGGGCATTGGAAACTAGTCGCAGCGAGATATATTAACGTCGCGATTAGGGATTCGAAGCGGTTGCCTTTTGAATTTTTCATCGCACTGAGGAGAAATGGCAAAGACGGAAATGGGCAGCTTGATTTGATGTTTGAATTATTATTGGCGGTGCTTTAGTTGCATATAGAGTGTACTGTAAACCGGGACACTGACTTTTTTTTGGGATTTTTCTAGATGTGCAGCCTGACCAAATTATTTGGGAGATTCAGATGCACAGAAGTCATTAAATATCATTAAATAACTATGCAGGGTGTTCCTAAAGATCATGTACATAAAGGAAGTGGCAATTCTTTGGCTTATTTCATGAATAAAAATTCATATAAACACCGATCTACAGGGTGTTGAAATTTCAAGATTTTTTTGTTTTTTCACTGTAGTTCCTACAGTTTTTGAGATATTTAGTTCAAATTTGGAATGTAGGTCACGCTGTAGAGCTTATATCATTGGTCAACGCCGTTCTAGGTGGTGAAATTTCGAAATACTTGAAATTATTCAATTTTCGTCTCTGAAAACATATATAGGTCGAAACCATGAGAGTTGCACGAACAAAATTTGGACAGGACATAGCTAATACAATGCAAAACATCTCCTTAATGTTAAAAATGCTGTCACCGCCGTTATTGGTGATGAAATTTCGAAATATTTGAAATTATCCAATTTTCGTGGCTGAAAACATACATAGGTATTGCATTGTCGAAACCAAGAGAGTTGCACGAACAAAATTTGGACAGGACATAGCTAACACACTGCAAAACATCACCTTAATGTTAAAATGCTGTCACCGCCGTTCTTGATCCAGTAGGCTCTAGCTTTATTTGAATAATCTCTTGTTTCTATTAATTTTGACAGTCTATCCGCTGTTTATTCACTGGTATTGTATACACTAGAGATTTGAGATGCCTCCATAGGAAAAAATCTAGGCTATTTAAGTCAGGGGACTAGGGACCATGATCGAGGTCCCCCCGTCCTATTCACTTGTTCTCACACACGTTATTTAAATACCCCAGAGCAAAATGGAAAAATGTGCTTGGGCGCTATCATGCATATACCACACTTTATTTCTCAGCAAAAGAGGTAATTCTTCGAGTAATAAGGGAAATTCATGTCGCAAAAAATGCCTATACGAGTGACTAGTAAGTCGACCAGGCAAAAAGAAAGGACCAATCAAATGATCCTCAAGTATACCACTCCATACATTTAATGAGAGCTGTTCTTGAAAATGAGTTTCTACAATTCCATGTGGATTTTCTTCTGCCTATATGTAGTTGTTTTGAAAAGTTATAATTGAATTCCTTGAAAAATTGGCTTCGTCAGTACAAAGGACATTTCTTCGTTGATCAGGTATCATTCTATTGGTAGCTCCATGTACAGACGTCTGGCTTCTTGCATTTCCATTCGCCAAGCCATACATCAAATGCATTTCAGCTATTCCAAAAAATCGGAAAATTTGGCATAGTTATGAGATTATTAAATATTTAAAACATTTTTATCCCTTAGAGTTTACAACTTAAACCTTTAATTTATAAACATATGCAGACCCAAGCTACGATTTCATGCGAACTGTCAAAATTAATGGAAACAAGAGATTATCCAAATAAAGCCAGTGCCTACTGAACCATGTTAAAATTTCTATTTCATCCAACGAATTACACGAAATCGCTTTATTTTTTTTTTCGATAACGGTCGCAGATACGGAAAAACCATAAAAGAAAAACCATTTGAGAAAAAGTTTCTCAACAAATAGAATATTCAGTTTGTATTTTAGAATATATCAGCGACGCACCGTATAAAATGTCAGGGAAAGAAAGGGGGGCGTGACCCCCGAAAAACTATTACAATTATGCAAGCCCTACAGCAGCGTAACTTATATTCCATATTTGGAGCTATAGAGACTTATAATTATATGAATTGTTAGTCAAGAAATAAGCCAAAGAATTACCTCCTCCCTTATGTACATGATATTTAGATATTTCCCGGACTTCAGTAAAATTTTTGCATAGAAGTACCTATTTGGACGATAAAAAAAAGGAACTTTCCGTAAATTGCTGATCTGTTTTTGATGCGTTGCAAACAGTAACGATAATTTTTGCAATTACCGGCTTACATATCACGATATATTCGTTATTAGGCATACATTGTTTTAAAAAAAAACTTGCCTAATTGCACAGCGCACTTACACCCTAATTGGAGTCGTTACCGCTGGCGATAGCGGGCAATTGCAGCCGTAATCATAGCTGGCTGGCTCCAAAGCCCGGTTTTTTATCACCGCGAAATATTATTCCATATTGTGCATTATCGTAATGATTGGCAACGAATACACTCGCGGCCTTTGATGAAACTGGCACACTTTTTCCTTCTTGAAGAAGTAATGAACGTCGGTACGGAATTCATTATGATCCGGCCAGATATACACGTCCTTTGATTTTATCAGCAGTCCTGTCATCAAATCGGCAGCGGGGAATTATTTATGGAATAATCAGAGGCCCGATTGGAAATCTGAGGGAATAATGCAACTGTTGGGCTCGTTTTATGTCTTCGTCGAATGTCAGGAACGTTATTCTTTGAATTTGTGAAATTATAGGGAGGCTGACGCGAAATATGACTTCGGTAGAGGCGAATTATTAATTCTGCTGAACAATGTTTCAATAACGTCCAGTGCACCAGAAATCGCTGTTTCTGTTTTAGAGGAAATGAAGAACTATTAGTTTTACCTTTATACAGGGTGTGGCGTGTATAATCTATAAAAATTAAACTAAAGCTTCCTAACGAATGTAATAGAATAGTCTTATACGAAAAAGTTTTCCACCGCGGCACTTAGGCCTTATTAGGCCCCTTGTACACCCTCCTTCATTACTCGAGTACTTTTCTTCAAACTATTCTATTTACTACACGGGTGGCTTGGTGGCAAAATCTCGTACAGTTTTATGTATGATAACATGGTCTTGAGCTACAGAGATTTTCTTTGCTCAGTTCTCATTACCATTTATCGGGGACCACACGCATGCGGCAAATGTTGGGCTACCCAGGTCTCTGGTAGGCTGCCACAGCCACGTCCCCGAGCCTGCCTTAGGTCACCCATCCAAATTCCAGCCTGCGTCCGTGATGCTTACCTGGGCAGATCGAAATCCACCGGCCAAGACACCCGGCTGGGCGGTCCCCTCTTATTATAATAATAGTAATTAATAGAAATACCATTTCTAGGAAAAGCTTCCAATCCATCGCTGAGGAAACATTTCATTCAAAAGTGTCGTTACTTCTCGAGTACTGAGTGGAGGAGTTCCATCTTGAAGATAAAACATGCGTGCCCGAACTTGTAATGACACATCGTCTAATAATTCAGTCAACCGGTTCTCCAATGAGTCAGCATAATTGTTGGTCCATTTAGTTGTCCTTCGAAGAAATAGGGACCCACAAGCACACCGGCTATTATTCCAGCCCAAACATTTACCGAAAATGTGCATATTATGGAAATTCACTTCATCACAGGTAAATGTCGCCTCATTTGTTACACAAACATAAGCAGGAAAGTCTACTTGATTAGCACATTGCCGTAAAAACCATCTGCAAAAACGCATTCGTTGATCACAATCCGAGGGTAAAATCTGTTGAGTTGGTTGCAGATGAAAGGGGTGCAACAGCTGTGGTCTTAAGAAGTGATATACGGTACAAGATGAGGTTCCTACTTGCTGTGCGAGTCGTCGAGTACTAATTGTGGGGTCTTCGTCATGATTTTCCAACACTGCATCTTCAACAATAAGGTTCACTTGCTGACCACGTCCTTCTCCTCGAGGAATGACACTGTAGGATTGTATTTGTACGTGGGGGTGACGTTGTGGCCATCGTTACCGGTACAACCTAGTCGCCGCGAGCGCATTTTCTGCGGCTGCACCATACGCTAACACCATATCGACACGTGCGGAAATAGTAAATGCATTGTTTTCTCGGTTCATTGTAAATCTAGTTTGTGCATGCACAAACTAAAAAATTAAGCAAAGTAAGAAATAAGAATCTCTTTTTTAATGTAATCGGCACGCTATTCTTATTTTTTACTTCTTTATAAAAATTACACTGTCACTATCGTCGAATTACAAAATAAAAACTTTTGTCTGGAATCTTTCACTTTTCAACACTGATCGGGCGATGGACCATGGTTAATATTTAATAATTAAGTGAATAATGAATTCGATACAAATACAAAATCAGTTGACTGCACAACGTAACCTTGACAATGTAACCTAACCTTCTTTTAGTTTTACTAGTATTAAATTATACCGACTTAAATTATAAGGTTGCATCTCGGGTCGCATAAAAACATTTGCAACGTTTTTAATAAATAACACAGGGTCAGCCTTCATTTTCATTGAATAAATAACTTTAATTTAAAAAAAAAAAACGCGAAGACCTTTTCGTATAAGATTTTTCTATTACAAATATCATCAGGAAGCTATAGTTTAATGTTTTATAGATTATACACGCCACACCCGGTATCGTGTGAAAGTATTCAAGGTGTCTCAGTTTTGATAATAGAACATACAAACCGACACAAATAAGTTTATGTTTCTGACTCAGGCAGAGCTGAGCGAGATTGAGAAAGGACGCATTCGAATAGAAAGAATAAGACATAGGCGATTTGGGATTGGAGCGTTTTTCTTGCCCTGACTAGTGTATATTTGTGGGCGAATCTATCTCAGATGCAATCTTATTTGTCTCCAAAAATACTTACACAAGCACTTCCAGAAGTGCTCCTGCTCCTGCTGTGATAAAATAAACCTACTAAAAGTAGGTGTATTTTAATTTTGATGAACATGTTCATGCCAAAACGTAAAAACAAAGGATTATTTGAACATTTTGATTAACAAATCGAACACTTAACTAATACACCTGAAGATGGACTAAATAGGACAAATATTGAATTTATTTTTTTCCATTATTATCGAATAATGTATTCAAACTCCACGACATTTTTGATAACAGGTCAGCATCTATCCTCGACATAACCATCTACCTTATTTCCAATTACTTAAACGTTCGAAAGTGAGTCGAAATTTGGGACAGTTCCTTATTAAAAACTTTCTAAACTTTCGATTCGACCACAACACCCTCCAAATTTTCACACTGCACATGTCGTCGACACGCGATCTCCCATTATAGGGCTGCACCCTCCTTACATATAAATTATTAATAATTACCGTTGCGACCGGATGATGCACCAGATTTATGATTCACTTATACCGCGCTATCAATCATTCCAATCTCGATCTCCGTCACCTAAAGGTTTGATTGATAAACGCGTTTGTCGTTGGATGAAAAGTGGACCTGCATTGTCCGAAAAAAAATATACGTATGATTATTGAGTATGGAAATACATACATAATGCATGTCCTTGGAGAAGTCCATTTGTGCCTGTAGGATCTGCATTGAAAATCGAAATTACAGTGCGATCTGAAGTTGATAGATTGTACGTGTCAATGTATAGTTGACATTAATGTCTGTATTATAACAACGAGAAGTTCCGTCTGTTCAAAATCAGGATTCTTGTCAATTGAATTTACACTGAAAGAGAGAAATGTTTCATATTCTTCAGTACGACTTATTTAGTAGAACTAAAAAATGATGTCACAGAAACTGACAGCTAGAGTTCGGGGATATGCGGTTCGTAACAGGACGGGACTCAGCTTTCTAATATAAACACAATTATGTACATAAAAAATACTTGTGCAGGGGAAATGACTAGGTACTGAACATTCATTGCTGACAAAGGACAATAAGAGAAGTTGTTGAGACATTAATTGATACGCACAAGTTACAATTTTCCATATTTAGGTTCTTTCCAATTCGCTTTACATATTTTTATCTCATTATTGAGCGAATGCATATTTAAATCTTTTACTTCGCCGTGAACTGTTGTTGCGATAGTTGGTGTGATTTTAATTTCTTCATTACAGAAACTAAGATAGTGTCTATTAATATAACCTACGCCTCACCACAAACGTTTCAATCTTTCAGTAATATCTGCAATTTGTGTCGTTGTTATTGGAATGACAGATTTAACCTTAAAAATGTTAGGTTTCCATATTAGAAACAATTTCGAATGAAGTTGCCCTAAAATCATTCGACCTAAACTTGAGTATTGTTCATTTATTTTGTATTTGGTATGTTCTGTGTATAATGTCGAAAATGTACAGCGTAAATTTCTTTATTTTTTAAGTTTAAAAGTTGGATGCTGGCGCCAAACCTTTTCTAGATTTTATGGTCTATGTTATTAATCATGTCACTATTAAATTTATTGATTAGTGTTATATTGTTATTGTTTAAATATAACTTAGTTAATTATGTATTATACTCTGTCCCAAAAGTCTCGGAACAGCAAGATATCTATATTAATAGTGAGTTTTGAGTAAAGTTCAGATATACTTCAGAAAATAACGAGCGTTCAAATAAAAACGTGGTCGAAGTTGGCTCTGACACATTGGACGTAGGGAGTAGCTTATAGCGATCAACTTAACCTCATTTCTCAACGAGCTGTATAGCAGCTGTCAATTTCAATAACGTTAAGGACTATATAACATTATTTTAAGTAATAATCGTGATAACAATAAATTAAAGCAGCTGCTGAAAGTGTCAGTGTCCCC